>NW_027212411.1:0-258000 GCF_947461875.1 Haliaeetus albicilla | reverse complement strand
CGGGATAGAACCTGTTCCCCCAACAGTACTATGGGGTTGTACCGGAAACCTTTGTGATGCGCCGGAGTTCACCTGTTGTCCCTACGGGCGCGCCCTGTTAGACCCGGCCTCCCTTCCGGAGCCCCCAGGGTAGGCCTGGTATCCCTACCTGGAGGACCTGCTTAAGCCTGGCGTCCCTTCCCGACGCTCCGGGGTAGTACCGGTACCCCCACTCGGTACTCCGTGGTAGTACCCGCAATCCTCATCGGTACTCCGGGGTGGTACCAGTACTCCCACCAGGTACACCGGGGTAGCACCCGTAACCCTCATCGGTACTCCGGGGTGGTACCGGTACCCCCACCCACTACTACAGGGTACAACTGCTGTCCCTACGGGCGCGCGGGGTTACACCCGACCTTTCTATCTCACCCACCATGTCAGGCCCGGTGTCCCTCCCCGACGTTCCGGGATAGAACCTGTTCCCCCAACAGTACTATGGGGTTGTACTGGAAACCTTTGTGATGCGCCGGAGTTCACCTGTTGTCCCTACGGGCGCGCCCTGTTAGACCCGGCCTCCCTTCCTGAGCCCCCAGGGTAGGCCTGGTATCCCTACCTGGTGCACCTGCTTAAGCCTGGCGTCCCTTCCCGACGCTCTGGGGTAGTACCGGTACCCCCACTCGCTACTCCGTCGTAGTAACCGTAATCCTCATCGGTACTCCGGGGTAGTACCGGTACCCCCAAACGGTACACCGTGGTAGTACCCGTAACCCTCATCGGTAATCCGGGGTGGTACCAGTACCCGCAACCGGCGCTCCGGGGTAGTACCGGTACCACCACTCGGCACTCCGGGGTGGTACCAGTACCCCCACCCACTACTACAGGGTACAACTGCTGTCCCTACGGGCGGGCGGGGTTACACCCGACCTTTCTATCTCACCCACCACGTTAGGCCCGGTGTCCCTCCCCGACGTTCCGGGATAGAACCTGTTCCCCCAACAGGACTATGGGGTTGTACTGGAAACCTTTGTGATGCGCCGGAGTTCACCTGTTGTCCCTACGGGCGCGCCCTGTTAGACCCGGCCTCCCTTCCTGAGCCCCCAGGGTAGGCCTGGTATCCCTACCTGGTGCACCTGCTTAAGCCTGGCGTCCCTTCCCGACGCTCTGGGGTAGTACCGGTACCCCCACTCGCTACTCCGTCGTAGTAACCGTAATCCTCATCGGTACTCCGGGGTAGTACCGGTACCCCCAAACGGTACACCGTGGTAGCACCCGTAACCCTCATCGGTAATCCGGGGTGGTACCAGTACCCGCAACCGGCGCTCCGGGGTAGTACCGGTACCACCACTCGGCACTCTGGGGTGGTACCAGTACCCCCACCCAGTACTACAGGGTACAACTGCTGTCCCTACGGGCGCGCGATGTTAGAATCGCCCTTACTACCTGACCCTCTGCGTTAGGCCCGGTGTCCCTCCCCGACGTTCCGGGATAGAACCTGTTCCCCCAACAGTACTATGGGGTTGTACCGGAAACCTTTGTGATGCGCCGGAGATCACCTCTTGTCCCTACGGGCGCGCCCTGTTAGACCCGGCCTCCCTTCCTGAGCCCCCAGGGTAGGCCTGGTATCCCTACCTGGTGCACCTGCTTAAGCCTGGCGTCCCTTCCCGACGCTCCGGGGTAGTACCGGTACCCCCACTCGGTACTCCGTCGTAGTAACCGTAATCCTCATGGGTACTCCGGGGTAGTACCGGTACCCCCAAACGGTACACCGTGGTAGTACCCGTAACCCTCATCGGTAATCCGGGGTGGTACCAGTACCCGCAACCGGCGCTCCGGGGTAGTACCGGTACCACCACTCGGCACTCCGGGGTGGTACCAGTACCCCCACCCAGTACTACAGGGTACAACTGCTGTCCCTACGGGCGCGTGGGGTTACACATGCCCTTACTACCTAACCCTCTGCATTAGGCCCGGTGTTCCTCCCCGACGTTCTGGGATAGAACCTGTTCCCCCAACAGTACTATGGGGTTGTACCGGAAACCTTTGTGATGCGCCGGAGTTCACCTGTTGTCCCTACGGGCGCGCCCTTTAGACCCGGCCTCCCTTCCTGAGCCCCCAGGGTAGGCCTGGTGTCCCTACCTGGAGGACCTGCTTAAGCCTGGCGTCCCTTCCCGACGCTCCGGGGTAGTACCGGTACCCCCACTCGGTACTCCGTGGTAGTACCCGCAATCCTCATCGGTACTCCGGGGTGGTACCAGTACTCCCACCAGGTACACCGGGGTAGCACCCGTAACCCTCATCGGTACTCCGGGGTGGTACCAGTACCCCCACCCACTACTACAGGGTACAACTGCTGTCCCTACGGGCGCGCGGGGTTACACCCGACCTTTCTATCTCACCCACCATGTTAGGCCCGGTGTCCCTCCCCGACGTTCCGGGATAGAACCTGTTCCCCCAACAGTACTATGGGGTTGTACTGGAAACCTTTGTGATGCGCCGGAGTTCACCTGTTGTCCCTACGGGCGCGCCCTGTTAGACCCGGCCTCCCTTCCTGAGCCCCCAGGGTAGGCCTGGTATCCCTACTTGGTGCACCTGCTTAAGCCTGGCGTCCCTTCCCGACGCTCTGGGGTAGTACCGGTACCCCCACTCGCTACTCCGTCGTAGTAACCGTAATCCTCATCGGTACTCCGGGGTAGTACCGGTACCCCCAAACGGTACACCGTAGTAGTACCCGTAACCCTCATCGGTAATCCGGGGTGGTACCAGTACCCGCAACCGGCGCTCCGGGGTAGTACCGGTACCACCACTCGGCACTCCGGGGTGGTACCAGTACCCCCACCCACTACTACAGGGTACAACTGCTGTCCCTACGGGCGGGCGGGGTTACACCCGACCTTTCTATCTCACCCACCACGTTAGGCCCGGTGTCCCTCCCCGATGTTCCGGGATAGAACCTGTTCCCCCAACAGGACTATGGGGTTGTACTGGAAACCTTTGTGATGCGCCGGAGTTCACCTGTTGTCCCTACGGGCGCGCCCTGTTAGACCCGGCCTCCCTTCCTGAGCCCCCAGGGTAGGCCTGGTATCCCTACCTGGTGCACCTGTTTAAGCCTGGCGTCCCTTCCCGACGCTCTGGGGTAGTACCGGTACCCCCACTCGCTACTCCGTCGTAGTAACCGTAATCCTCATCGGTACTCCGGGGTAGTACCGGTACCCCCAAACGGTACACCGTGGTAGCACCCGTAACCCTCATCGGTAATCCGGGGTGGTACCAGTACCCGCAACCGGCGCTCCGGGGTAGTACCGGTACCACCACTCGGCACTCCGGGGTGGTACCAGTACCCCCACCCAGTACTACAGGGTACAACTGCTGTCCCTACTGCTGCGCGGGGTGAGACCCGCCCTTTCTATCTGACCCTCCGCGTTAGGCCCGGTGTCCCTACCCGACGTTCCGGGATAGAACCTGTTCCCCCAACAGTACTATGGGGTTGTACCGGAAACCTTTGTGATGCGCCGGAGATCACCTCTTGTCCCTACGGGCGCGCCCTGTTAGACCCGGCCTCCCTTCCTGAGCCCCCAGGGTAGGCCTGGTATCCCTACCTGGTGCACCTGCTTAAGCCTGGCGTCCCTTCCCGACGCTCCGGGGTAGTACCGGTACCCCCACTCGGTACTCCGTCGTAGTAACCGTAATCCTCATGGGTACTCCGGGGTAGTACCGGTACCCCCAAACGGTACACCGTGGTAGTACCCGTAACCCTCATCGGTAATCCGGGGTGGTACCAGTACCCGCAACCGGCGCTCCGGGGTAGTACCGGTACCACCACTCGGCACTCCGGGGTGGTACCAGTACCCCCACCCAGTACTACAGGGTACAACTGCTGTCCCTACGGGCGCGTGGGGTTACACATGCCCTTACTACCTAACCCTCTGCATTAGGCCCGGTGTTCCTCCCCGACGTTCTGGGATAGAACCTGTTCCCCCAACAGTACTATGGGGTTGTACCGGAAACCTTTGTGATGCGCCGGAGTTCACCTGTTGTCCCTACGGGCGCGCCCTTTAGACCCGGCCTCCCTTCCTGAGCGCCCAGGGTAGGCCTGGTATCCCTACCTGGTGCACCTGCTTAAGCCTGGCGTCCCTTCCCGACGCTCCGGGGTAGTACCGGTACCCCCACTCTGTACTCCGTCGTAGTACCCGTAACCCTCATCGGTACTCCGGGGTGGTACCAGTACTCCCACCAGGTACACCGTGGTAGCACCCGTAACCCTCATCGGTACTCCGGGGTGGTACCAGTACCCCCACCCACTACTACAGGGTACAACTGCTGTCCCTACGGGCGCGCGATGTTAGACTCGCCCTTACTACCTAACCCTCTGCATTAGGCCCGGTGTCCCTCTCCGACGTTCTGGGATAGAACCTGTTCCCCCAACAGTACTATGGGGTTGTACCGGAAACCTTTGTGATGCGCCGGATTTCACCTCTTGTCCATACGGGCGCGCCCTGTTAGACCCGGCCTCCCTTCCTGAAGCCCCCAGGGTAGGCCTGGTATCCCTACCTGGTGCACCTGCTTAAGCCTGGAGTCCCTTCCCGACGCTCCGGGGTCGTACCGGTACCCCCACTCGGTACTCCGTGGTAGTACCCGCAATCCTCATCGGTACTCCGGGGTGGTACCAGTACTCCCACCAGGTACTCCGGGGTAGCACCCGTAACCCTCATCGGTACTCCGGGGTAGTACCGGTACCCCCAAACGGTACACCGTGGTAGTACCCGTAACCCTCATCGGTAATCCGGGGTGGTACCAGTACCCGCAACCGGCGCTCCGGGGTAGTACCGGTACCACCACTCGGCACTCCAGGGTGGTACCAGTACCCCCACCCAGTACTACAGGCTACAACTGCTGTCCCTACGGGCGCGTGGGGTTACACATGCCCTTACTACCTAACCCTCTGCATTAGGCCCGGTGTTCCTCCCCGACGTTCTGGGATAGAACCTGTTCCCCCAACAGTACTATGGGGTTGTACCGGAAACCTTTGTGATGCGCCGGAGTTCACCTGTTGTCCCTACGGGCGCGCCCTTTAGACCCGGCCTCCCTTCCTGAGCCCCCAGGGTAGGCCTGGTATCCCTACCTGGTGCACCTGCTTAAGCCTGGAGTCCCTTCCCGACGCTCCGGGGTCGTACCGGTACCCCCACTCGGTACTCCGTGGTAGTACCCGCAATCCTCATCGGTACTCCGGGGTGGTACCAGTACTCCCAGCAGGTACTCCGGGGTAGCACCCATAACCCTCATCGGTACTCCGGGGTGGTACCAGTACCCCCACCCACTACTACAGGGTACAACTGCTGTCCCTACGGGCGGGCGGGGTTACACCCGACCTTTCTATCTCACCCACCACGTTAGGCCCGGTGTCCCTCCCCGACGTTCCGGGATAGAACCTGTTCCCCCAACAGTACTATGGGGTTGTACCGGAAACCTTTGAGATGCGCCGGAGTTCACCTGTTGTCCCTACGGGCGCGCCCTGTTAGACCCGGCCTCCCTTCCTGAGCCCCCAGGGTAGGCCTGGTATGCCTACCTGGTGCACCTGCTTAAGCCTGGCGTCCCTTCCCGACGCTCCGCGGTAGTACCGGTACCCCCACTCGGTACTCCGTCGTAGTAACCGTAATCCTCATCGGTACTCCGGGGTAGTACCGGTACCCCCACTCGGTACTCTGTGGTAGTACCCGTAACCCTCATCGGTACTCCGGGGTGGTACCAGTACCCGCAACCGGCGCTCCGGGGTAGTACCGGTACCACCACTAGGCACTCCGGGGTGGTACCAGTACCCCCACCCAGTACTACAGGGTACAAATGCTGTCCCTACGGGCGCGTGATGTTAGACTCGCCCTTACTACCTAACCCTCTGCGTTAGGCCCAGTGTCCCTCCCCGACGTTCTGGGATAGAACCTGTTCCCCCAACAGTACTATGGGGTTGTACCGGAAACCTTTGTGATGCGCCGGAGTTCACCTCTTGTCCATACGGGCGCGCCCTGTTAGACCCGGCCTCCCTTCCTGAGCCCCCAGGGTAGGCCTGGTATCCCTACCTGGTGCACCTGCTTAAGCCTGGAGTCCCTTCCCGACGCTCCGGGGTCGTACCGGTACCCCCACTCGGTACTCCGTGGTAGTACCCGCAATCCTCATCGGTACTCCGAGGTGGTACCAGTACTCCCACCAGGTACTCCGGGGTAGCACCCGTAACCCTCATCGGTACTCCGGGGTGGTACCAGTACCCCCACCCACTACTACAGGGTAGAACTGCTGTCCCTACGGGCGGGCGGGGTTACACCCGACCTTTCTATCTCACCCACCACGTTGGGCCCGGTGTCCCTCCCCGACGTTCCGGGATAGAACCTGTTCCCCCAACAGTACTATGGGGTTGTACCTGAAACCTTTGTGATGCGCCGGAGATCACCTCTTGTCCCTACGGGCGCGTCCTGTTAGACCCGGCCTCCCTTCCTGAGCCCCTAGGGTAGGCCTGGTATCCCTACCTGGTGCACCTGCTTAAGCCTGGCGTCCCTTCCCGACGCTCCGGGGTAGTACCGGTACCCCCACTCGGTACTCCGTGGTAGTACCCGCAATCCTCATCGGTACTCCGAGGTGGTACCAGTACTCCCACCAGGTACTCCGGGGTAGCACCCATAACCCTCATCGGTACTCCGGGGTGGTACCAGTACCCCCACCCAGTACTACAGGGTACAACTGCTGTCCCTACGGGCGCGCGATGTTAGACTCGCCCTTACTACCTGACCCTGCGCGTTAGGCCCGGTGTCCCTACCCGACGTTCCGGGATAGAACCTGTTCCCCCAACAGTACTATGGGGTTGTACCGGAAACCTTTGTGATGCGCCGGAGTTCACCTGTTGTCCCTACGGGCGCGCCCTGTTAGACCCGGCCTCCCTTCCGGAGCCCCCAGGGTAGGCCTGGTATCCCTACCTGGTGCACCTGCTTAAGCCTGGCGTCCCTTCCCGACGCTCCGCGGTAGTACCGGTACCCCCACTCGGTACTCCGTCGTAGTAACCGTAATCCTCATCGGTACTCCGGGGTAGTACCGGTACCCCCAAACGGTACACCGTGGTAGCACCCGTAACCCTCATCGGTACTCCGGGGTGGTACCAGTACCCGCAACCGGCGCTCCGGGGTAGTACCGGTACCACCACTCGGCACTCCGGGGTGGTACCAGTACCCCCACCCAGTACTAAAGGGTACAAATGCTGTCCCTACGGGCGCGCGATGTTAGACTCGCCCTTACTACCTAACCCTCTGCGTTAGGCCCAGTGTCCCTCCCCGACGTTCTGGGATAGAACCTGTTCCCCCAACAGTACTATGGGGCTGTACCGGAAACCTTTGTGATGCGCCGGAGTTCACCTGTTGTCCCTACGGGCGCGCCCTGTTAGACCCGGCCTCCCTTCCGGAGCCCCCAGGGTAGGCCTGGTGTCCCTACCTGGTGCACCTGCTTAAGCCTGGCGCCCCTTCACGACGCTCCGGGGTCGTACCGATACCCCCACTCGGTACTCCGTGGTAGTACCCGCAATCCTCATCGGTACTCCGGGGTGGTACCAGTACTCCCACCAGGTACTCCGGGGTAGCACCCGTAACCCTCATCGGTACTCCGGGGTGGTACCAGTACCCCCACCCACTACTACAGGGTACAACTGCTGTCCCTACGGGCGCACGGGGTTACACCCGACCTTTCTATCTCACCCACCACGTTAGGCCCGGTGTCCCTCCCCGACATTCCGGGATAGAACCTGTTCCCCCAACAGTACTATGGGGTTGTACCGGAAACCTTTGTGATGCGCCGGAGTTCACCTGTTGTCCCTACGGGCGCGCCCTGTTAGACCCGGCCTCCCTTCCGGAGCCCCCAGGGTAGGCCTGGTATCCCTACCTGGAGGACCTGCTTAAGCCTGGCGTCCCTTCCCGACGCTCCGGGGTAGTACCGGTACCCCCACTCGGTACTCCGTCGTAGTAACCGCAATCCTCATCGGTACTCCGGGGTAGTACCGGTACCCCCAAACGGTACACCGTGGTAGTACCCGTAACCCTCATCGGTAATCCGGGGTGGTACCAGTACCCGCAACCGGCGCTCCGGGGTAGTACCGGTACCACCACTCGGCACTCCGGGGTGGTACCAGTACCCCCACCCACTACTACAGGGTACAACTGCTGTCCCTACGGGCGGGCGGGGTTACACCCGACCTTTCTATCTCACCCACCACGTTAGGCCCGGTGTCCCTCCCCGACGTTCCGGGATAGAACCTGTTCCCCCAACAGGACTATGGGGTTGTACTGGAAACCTTTGTGATGCGCCGGAGTTCACCTGTTGTCCCTACGGGCGCGCCCTGTTAGACCCGGCCTCCCTTCCTGAGCCCCCAGGGTAGGCCTGGTATCCCTACCTGGTGCACCTGCTTAAGCCTGGCGTCCCTTCCCGACGCTCTGGGGTAGTACCGGTACCCCCACTCGCTACTCCGTCGTAGCAACCGTAATCCTCATCGGTACTCCGGGGTAGTACCGGTACCCCCAAACGGTACACTGTGGTAGCACCCGTAACCCTCATCGGTAATCCGGGGTGGTACCAGTACCCGCAACCGGCGCTCCGGGGTAGTACCGGTACCACCACTCGGCACTCCGGGGTGGTACCAGTACCCCCACCCAGTACTACAGGGTACAACTGCTGTCCCTACGGGCGCGTGGGGTTACACATGCCCTTACTACCTAACCCTCTGCATTAGGCCCGGTGTTCCTCCCCGACGTTCTGGGATAGAACCTGTTCCCCCAACAGTACTATGGGGTTGTACCGGAAACCTTTGTGATGCGCCGGAGTTCACCTGTTGTCCCTACGGGCGCGCCCTTTAGACCCGGCCTCCCTTCCTGAGCCCCCAGGGTAGGCCTGGTATCCCTACCTGGTGCACCTGCTTAAGCCTGGAGTCCCTTCCCGACGCTCCGGGGTCGTACCGGTACCCCCACTCGGTACTCCGTGGTAGTACCCGCAATCCTCATCGGTACTCCGGGGTGGTACCAGTACTCCCAGCAGGTACTCCGGGGTAGCACCCATAACCCTCATCGGTACTCCGGGGTGGTACCGGTACCCCCACCCACTACTACAGGGTACAACTGCTGTCCCTACGGGCGGGCGGGGTTACACCCGACCTTTCTATCTCACCCACCACGTTAGGCCCGGTGTCCCTCCCCGACGTTCCGGGATAGAACCTGTTCCCCCAACAGTACTATGGGGTTGTACCGGAAACCTTTGAGATGCGCCGGAGTTCACCTGTTGTCCCTACGGGCGCGCCCTGTTAGACCCGGCCTCCCTTCCTGAGCCCCCAGGGTAGGCCTGGTATGCCTACCTGGTGCACCTGCTTAAGCCTGGCGTCCCTTCCCGACGCTCCGCGGTAGTACCGGTACCCCCACTCGGTACTCCGTCGTAGTAACCGTAATCCTCATCGGTACTCCGGGGTAGTACCGGTACCCCCAAACGGTACACCGTGGTAGCACCCGTAACCCTCATCGGTACTCCGGGGTGGTACCAGTACCCGCAACCGGCGCTCCGGGGTAGTACCGGTACCACCACTAGGCACTCCGGGGTGGTACCAGTACCCCCACCCAGTACTACAGGGTACAAATGCTGTCCCTACGGGCGCGTGATGTTAGACTCGCCCTTACTACCTAACCCTCTGCGTTAGGCCCAGTGTCCCTCCCCGACGTTCTGGGATAGAACCTGTTCCCCCAACAGTACTATGGGGTTGTACCGGAAGCCTTTGTGATGCGCCGGAGTTCACCTCTTGTCCCTACGGGCGCGCCCTGTTAGACCCGGCCTCCCTTCCTGAGCCCCCAGGGTAGGCCTGGTATCCCTACCTGGTGCACCTGCTTAAGCCTGGAGTCCCTTCCCGACGCTCCGGGGTCGTACCGGTACCCCCACTCGGTACTCCGTGGTAGTACCCGCAATCCTCATCGGTACTCCGAGGTGGTACCAGTACTCCCACCAGGTACTCCGGGGTAGCACCCGTAACCCTCATCGGTACTCCGGGGTGGTACCAGTACCCCCACCCACTACTACAGGGTAGAACTGCTGTCCCTACGGGCGGGCGGGGTTACACCCGACCTTTCTATCTCACCCACCACGTTGGGCCCGGTGTCCCTCCCCGACGTTCCGGGATAGAACCTGTTCCCCCAACAGTACTATGGGGTTGTACCTGAAACCTTTGTGATGCGCCGGAGATCACCTCTTGTCCCTACGGGCGCGTCCTGTTAGACCCGGCCTCCCTTCCTGAGCCCCTAGGGTAGGCCTGGTATCCCTACCTGGTGCACCTGCTTAAGCCTGGCGTCCCTACCCGACGCTTCGGGGTAGTACCGGTACCCCCACTCGGTACTCCGTCGTAGTAACCGTAATCCTCATCGGTACTCCAGGGTAGTACCGGTACTCCCACCAGGTACACCGTGGTAGTACCCGTAACCCTCATCTGTAATCCGGGGTGGTACCAGTACCCGCAACCGGCGCTCCGGGGTAGTACCGGTACCACCACTCGGCACTCCAGGGTGGTACCAGTACCCCCACCCAGTACTACAGGGTACAACTGCTGTCCCTACGGGCGCGCGGGGTTACACCCGACCTTTCTATCTCACCCACCACGTTAGGCCCGGTGTCCCTACCCGACGTTCCGGGACAGAACCTGTTCCCCCAACAGTACTATGGGGTTGTACCGGAAACCTTTGTGATGCGCCGGAGTTCACCTGTTGTCCCTACGGGCACGCCCTTTAGACCCGGCCTCCCTTCCTGAGCCCCCAGGGTAGGCCTGGTATCCCTACCTGGTGCACCTGCTTAAGCCTGGTGTCCCTTCCCGACGCTCCGGGGTAGTACCGGTACCCCCACTCGGTACTCCGTCGTAGTAACCGTAATCCTCATCGGTACTCCGGGGTAGTACCGGTACCCCCACTCGGTACTCCGTGGTAGTACCCGCAATCCTCATCGGTACTCTGGGGTGGTACCAGTACTCCCAGCAGGTATTCCGGGGTAGCACCCATAACCCTCATCGGTACTCCGGGGTGGTACCGGTACCCCTAAACGGTACACCGTGGTAGTACCCGTAACCCTCATCGGTACTCCGGGGTGGTACCAGTACCCGCAACCGGCGCTCCGGGGTAGTACCGGTACCACCACTCGGCACTCCAGGGTGGTACCAGTACCCCCACCCACTACTACAGGCTACAACTGCTGTCCCTACGGGCGGGCGGGGTTACATCCGACCTTTCTATCTCACCCACCACGTTAGGCCCGGTGTCCCTCCCCGACGTTCCGGGATAGAACCTGTTCCCCCAACAGTACTATGGGGTTGTACCGGAAACCTTTGTGATGCGCCGGAGTTCACCTGTTGTCCCTACGGGCGCGCCCTGTTAGACCCGGCCTCCCTTCCTGAGCCCCCAGGGTAGGCCTGGTATCCCTACCTGGTGCACCTGCTTAAGCCTGGCGTCCCTTCCCGACGCTCCGGGGTAGTACCGGTACCCCCACTCGGTACTCCGTGGTAGTACCCGCAATCCTCATCGGTACTCCGGGGTGGTACCAGTACTCCCACCAGGTACACCGGGGTAGCACCCGTAACCCTCATCGGTACTCCGGGGTGGTACCGGTACCCCCACCCACTACTACAGGGTACAACTGCTGTCCCTACGGGCGCGCGGGGTTACACCCGACCTTTCTATCTCACCCACCATGTTAGGCCCGGTGTCCCTCCCCGACGTTCCGGGATAGAACCTGTTCCCCCAACAGTACTATGGGGTTGTACCGGAAACCTTTGTGATGCGCCGGAGTTCACCTGTTGTCCCTACGGGCGCGCCCTGTTAGACCCGGCCTCCCTTCCGGAGCCCCCAGGGTAGGCCTGGTATCCCTACCTGGTGCACCTGCTTAAGCCTGGAGTCCCTTCCCGACGCTCCGGGGTCGTACCGGTACCCCCACACGGTACTCCGTGGTAGTACCCGCAATCCTCATCGGTACTCCGGGGTGGTACCAGTACTCCCACCAGGTACTCCGGGGTAGCACCCATAACCCTCATCGGTACTCCGGGGTGGTACCAGTACCCCCACCCAGTACTACAGGGTACAACTGCTGTCCCTACGGGCGCGCGATGTTAGACTCGCCCTTACTACCTGACCCTGCGCGTTAGGCCCGGTGTCCCTCCCCGACGTTCCGGGATAGAACCTGTTCCCCCAAGAGTACTATGGGGTTGTACCGGAAACCTTTGAGATGCGCCGGAGTTCACCTGTTGTCCCTACGGGCGCGCCCTGTTAGACCCGGCCTCCCTTCCGGAGCCCCCAGGGTAGGCCTGGTATCCCTACCTGGTGCACCTGCTTAAGCCTGGCGTCCCTTCCCGACGCTCCGCGGTAGTACCGGTACCCCCACTCGGTACTCCGTCGTAGTAACCGTAATCCTCATCGGTACTCCGGGGTAGTACCGGTACCCCCAAACGGTACACCGTGGTAGCACCCGTAACCCTCATCGGTACTCCGGGGTGGTACCAGTACCCGCAACCGGCGCTCCGGGGTAGTACCGGTACCACCACTCGGCACTCCGGGGTGGTACCAGTACCCCCACCCAGTACTAAAGGGTACAAATGCTGTCCCTACGGGCGCGCGATGTTAGACTCGCCCTTACTACCTAACCCTCTGCGTTAGGCCCAGTGTCCCTCCCCGACGTTCTGGGATAGAACCTGTTCCCCCAACAGTACTATGGGGCTGTACCGGAAACCTTTGTGATGCGCCGGAGTTCACCTGTTGTCCCTACGGGCGCGCCCTGTTAGACCCGGCCTCCCTTCCGGAGCCCCCAGGGTAGGCCTGGTGTCCCTACCTGGTGCACCTGCTTAAGCCTGGCGCCCCTTCACGACGCTCCGGGGTCGTACCGGTACCCCCACTCGGTACTCCGTGGTAGTACCCGCAATCCTCATCGGTACTCTGGGGTGGTACCAGTACTCCCACCCGGTACTCCGGGGTAGCACCCGTAACCCTCATCGGTACTCCGGGGTGGTACCAGTACCCCCACCCACTACTACAGGGTACAACTGCTGTCCCTACGGGCGCACGGGGTTACACCCGACCTTTCTATCTCACCCACCACGTTAGGCCCGGTGTCCCTCCCCGACATTCCGGGATAGAACCTGTTCCCCCAACAGTACTATGGGGTTGTACCGGAAACCTTTGTGATGCGCCGGAGTTCACCTGTTGTCCCTACGGGCGCGCCCTGTTAGACCCGGCCTCCCTTCCGGAGCCCCCAGGGTAGGCCTGGTATCCCTACCTGGAGGACCTGCTTAAGCCTGGCGTCCCTTCCAGACGCTCCGGGGTAGTACCGGTACCCCCACTCGGTACTCCGTCGTAGTAACCGCAATCCTCATCGGTACTCCGGGGTAGTACCGGTACCCCCAAACGGTACACCGTGGTAGTACCCGTAACCCTCATCGGTAATCCGGGGTGGTACCAGTACCCGCAACCGGCGCTCCGGGGTAGTACCGGTACCACCACTCGGCACTCCGGGGTGGTACCAGTACCCCCACCCACTACTACAGGGTACAACTGCTGTCCCTACGGGCGGGCGGGGTTACACCCGACCTTTCTATCTCACCCACCACGTTAGGCCCGGTGTCCCTCCCCGACGTTCCGGGATAGAACCTGTTCCCCCAACAGGACTATGGGGTTGTACTGGAAACCTTTGTGATGCGCCGGAGTTCACCAGTTGTCCCTACGGGCGCGCCCTGTTAGACCCGGCCTCCCTTCCGGAGCCCCCAGGGTAGGCCTGGTATCCCTACCTGGTGCACCTGCTTAAGCCTGCCGTCCCTTCCCGACGCTCTGGGGTAGTACCGGTACCCCCACTCGCTACTCCGTCGTAGCAACCGTAATCCTCATCGGTACTCCGGGGTAGTACCGGTACCCCCAAACGGTACACCGTGGTAGCACCCGTAACCCTCATCGGTAATCCGGGGTGGTACCAGTACCCGCAACCGGCGCTCCGGGGTAGTACCGGTACCACCACTCGGCACTCCGGGGTGGTACCAGTACCCCCACCCAGTACTACAGGGTACAACTGCTGTCCCTACTGCTGCGCGGGGTGAGAACCGCCCTTTCTATCTGACCCTCCGCGTTAGGCCCGGTGTCCCTCCCCGACGTTCCGGGATAGAACCTGTTCCCCCAACAGTACTATGGGGTTGTACCGGAAACCTTTGTGATGCGCCGGAGATCACCTCTTGTCCCTACGGGCGCGCCCTGTTAGACCCGGCCTCCCTTCCTGAGCCCCCAGGGTAGGCCTGGTATCCCTACCTGGTGCACCTGCTTAAGCCTGGCGTCCCTTCCCGACGCTCCGGGGTAGTACCGGTACCCCCACTCGGTACTCCGTCGTAGTAACCGTAATCCTCATGGGTACTCCGGGGTAGTACCGGTACCCCCAAACGGTACACCATGGTAGTACCCGTAACCCTCATCGGTAATCCGGGGTGGTACCAGTACCCGCAACCGGCGCTCCGGGGTAGTACCGGTACCACCACTCGGCACTCCGGGGTGGTACCAGTACCCCCACCCAGTACTACAGGGTACAACTGCTGTCCCTACGGGCGCGTGGGGTTACACATGCCCTTACTACCTAACCCTCTGCATTAGGCCCGGTGTTCCTCCCCGACGTTCTGGGATAGAACCTGTTCCCCCAACAGTACTATGGGGTTGTACCGGAAACCTTTGTGATGCGCCGGAGTTCACCTGTTGTCCCTACGGGCGCGCCCTTTAGACCCGGCCTCCCTTCCTGAGCCCCCAGGGTAGGCCTGGTATCCCTACCTGGTGCACCTGCTTAAGCCTGGAGTCCCTTCCCGACGCTCCGGGGTCGTACCGGTACCCCCACTCGGTACTCCGTGGTAGTACCCGCAATCCTCATCGGTACTCCGGGGTGGTACCAGTACTCCCAGCAGGTACTCCGGGGTAGCACCCATAACCCTCATCGGTACTCCGGGGTGGTACCAGTACCCCCACCCACTACTACAGGGTACAACTGCTGTCCCTACGGGCGGGCGGGGTTACACCCGACCTTTCTATCTCACCCACCACGTTAGGCCCGGTGTCCCTCCCCGACGTTCCGGGATAGAACCTGTTCCCCCAACAGTACTATGGGGTTGTACCGGAAACCTTTGTGATGCGCCGGAGTTCACCTCTTGTCCCTACGGGCGCGCCCTGTTAGACCCGGCCTCCCTTCCTGAGCCCCCAGGGTAGGCCTGGTATCCCTACCTGGTGCACCTGCTTAAGCCTGGCGTCCCTTCCCGACGCTCCGCGGTAGTACCGGTACCCCCACTCGGTACTCCGTCGTAGTAACCGTAATCCTCATCGGTACTCCGGGGTAGTACCGGTACCCCCAAACGGTACACCGTGGTAGCACCCGTAACCCTCATCGGTACTCCGGGGTGGTACCAGTACCCGCAACCGGCGCTCCGGGGTAGTACCGGTACCACCACTCGGCACTCCGGGGTGGTACCAGTACCCCCACCCACTACTACAGGGTACAACTGCTGTCCCTACTGCTGCGCGGGGTGAGACCCGCCCTTTCTATCTGACCCTCCGCGTTAGGCCCGGTGTCCCTCCCCGACGTTCCGGGATAGAACCTGTTCCCCCAACAGTACTATGGGCTTGTACCGGAAACCTTTGTGATGCGCCGGAGTTCACCTGTTGTCCCTACGGGCGCGCCCTGTTAGACCCGGCCTCCCTTCCTGAGCCCCCAGGGTAGGCCTGGTATCCCTACCTGGTGCACCTGCTTAAGCCTGGCGTCCCTTCCCGACGCTCCGGGGTAGTACCGGTACCCCCACTCGGTACTCCGTCGTAGTAACCGTAATCCTCATGGGTACTCCGGGGTAGTACCGGTACCCCCAAACGGTACACCGTGGTAGTACCCGTAACCCTCATCGGTAATCCGGGGTGGTACCAGTACCCGCAACCGGCGCTCCGGGGTAGTACCGGTACCACCACTCGGCACTCCGGGGTGGTACCAGTACCCCCACCCAGTACTACAGGGTACAACTGCTGTCCCTACGGGCGCGTGGGGTTACACATGCCCTTACTACCTAACCCTCTGCATTAGGCCCGGTGTTCCTCCCCGACGTTCTGGGATAGAACCTGTTCCCCCAACAGTACTATGGGGTTGTACCGGAAACCTTTGTGATGCGCCGGAGTTCACCTGTTGTCTCTACGGGCGCGCCCTTTAGACCCGGCCTCCCTTCCTGAGCCCCCAGGGTAGGCCTGGTATCCCTACCTGGTGCACCTGCTTAAGCCTGGAGTCCCTTCCCGACGCTCCGGGGTCGTACCGGTACCCCCACTCGGTACTCCGTGGTAGTACCCGCAATCCTCATCGGTACTCCGGGGTGGTACCAGTACTCCCAGCAGGTACTCCGGGGTAGCACCCATAACCCTCATCGGTACTCCGGGGTGGTACCAGTACCCCCACCCACTACTACAGGGTACAACTGCTGTCCCTACTGCTGCGCGGGGTGAGACCCGCCCTTTCTATCTGACCCTCCGCGTTAGGCCCGGTGTCCCTCCCCGACGTTCCGGGATAGAACCTGTTCCCCCAACAGTACTATGGGGTTGTACCGGAAACCTTTGAGATGCGCCGGAGTTCACCTGTTGTCCCTACGGGCGCGCCCTGTTAGACCCGGCCTCCCTTCCTGAGCCCCCAGGGTAGGCCTGGTATGCCTACCTGGTGCACCTGCTTAAGCCTGGCGTCCCTTCCCGACGCTCCGCGGTAGTACCGGTACCCCCACTCGGTACTCCGTCGTAGTAACCGTAATCCTCATCGGTACTCCGGGGTAGTACCGGTACCCCCAAACGGTACACCGTGGTAGCACCCGTAACCCTCATCGGTACTCCGGGGTGGTACCAGTACCCGCAACCGGCGCTCCGGGGTAGTACCGGTACCACCACTAGGCACTCCGGGGTGGTACCAGTACCCCCACCCAGTACTACAGGGTACAACTGCTGTCCCTACGGGCGCGCGGGGTTACACCCGACCTTTCTATCTCACCCACCACGTTAGGCCCGGTGTCCCTACCCGACGTTCCGGGACAGAACCTGTTCCCCCAACAGTACTATGGGGTTGTACCGGAAACCTTTGTGATGCGCCGGAGTTCACCTGTTGTCCCTACGGGCGCGCCCTGTTAGACCCGGCCTCACTTCCTGAGCCCCCAGGGTAGTCCTGGTATCCCTAACTGGAGGACCTGCTTAAGCCTGGCGTCCCTTCCCGACGCTCCGGGGTAGTACCGGTACCCCCACTCGGTACACCGTCGTAGTAACCGTAATCCTCATCGGTACTCCGGGGTAGTACTGGTACCCCCAAACGGTACACCGGGTAGTACCCGTAACCCTCATCGGTAATCCAGGGTGGTACCAGTACCCGCAACCGGCGCTCCGGGGTAGTACCGGTACCACCACTCGGCACTCCGGGGTGGTACCAGTACCCCCACCCAGTACTACAGGGTACAACTGCTGTCCCTACGGGCGGGCGGGGTTAAACCCGACCTTTCTATCTCACCCACCACATTAGGCCCGGTGTCCCTACCCAACGTTCCGGGATAGAACCTTTTTCCCCAACAGTACTATGGGGTTGTACCGGAAAGCTTTGTGATGCGCCGGAGTTCACCTGTTGTCCCTACGGGCACGCCCTTTAGACCCGGCCTCCCTTCCTGAGCCCCCAGGGTAGGCCTGGTATCCCTACCTGGTGCACCTGCTTAAGCCTGGTGTCCCTTCCCGACGCTCCGGGGTAGTACCGGTACCCCCACTCGGTACTCCGTCGTAGTAACCGTAATCCTCATCGGTACTCCGGGGTAGTACCGGTACCCCCACTCGGTACTCCGTGGTAGTACCCGCAATCCTCATCGGTACTCTGGGGTGGTACCAGTACTCCCAGCAGGTATTCCGGGGTAGCACCCATAACCCTCATCGGTACTCCGGGGTGGTACCGGTACCCCTAAACGGTACACCGTGGTAGTACCCGTAACCCTCATCGGTACTCCGGGGTGGTACCAGTACCCGCAACCGGCGCTCCGGGGTAGTACCGGTACCACCACTCGGCACTCCGGGGTGGTACCAGTACCCCCACCCAGTACTACAGGGTACAAATGCTGTCCCTACGGGCGCGCAGGGTTACACCCGACCTTTCTATCTCACCCACCACGTTAGGCCCGGTGTCCCTCCCCGACGTTCCGGGATAGAACCTGTTCCCCCAACAGTACTATGGGGTTGTACCGGAAACCTTTGTGATGCGCCGGAGTTCACCTGTTGTCCCTACGGGCGCGCCCTGTTAGACCCGGCCTCCCTTCCTGAGCCCCCAGGGTAGGCCTGGTATCCCTACCTGGTGCACCTGCTTAAGCCTGGCGTCCCTTCCCGACGCTCCGGGGTAGTACCGGTACCCCCACTCGGTACTCCGTGGTAGTACCCGCAATCCTCATCGGTACTCCGGGGTGGTACCAGTACTCCCACCAGGTACACCGGGGTAGCACCCGTAACCCTCATCGGTACTCCAGGGTGGTACCAGTACCCCCACCCACTACTACAGGGTACAACTGCTGTCCCTACGGGCGCGCGGGGTTACACCCGACCTTTCTATCTCACCCACCATGTTAGGCCCGGTGTCCCTCCCCGACGTTCCGGGATAGAACCTGTTCCCCCAACAGTACTATGGGGTTGTACTGGAAACCTTTGTGATGCGCCGGAGTTCACCTGTTGTCCCTACGGGCGCGCCCTGTTAGACCCGGCCTCCCTTCCTGAGCCCCCAGGGTAGGCCTGGTATCCCTACCTGGTGCACCTGCTTAAGCCTGGCGTCCCTTCCCGACGCTCCGGGGTAGTACCGGTACCCCCACTCGGTACTCCGTCGTAGTAACCGTAATCCTCATCGGTACTCCGGGGTAGTACCGGTACCCCCAAACGGTACACCGTGGTAGTACCCGTAACCCTCATCGGTAATCCGGGGTGGTACCAGTACCCGCAACCGGCGCTCCGGGGTAGTACCGGTACCACCACTCGGCACTCCGGGGTGGTACCAGTACCCCCACCCAGTACTACAGGGTACAACTGCTGTCCCTACGGGCGGGCGGGGTTACACCCGACCTTTCTATCTCACCCACCACGTTAGGCCCGGTGTCCCTCCCCGACGTTCCGGGATAGAACCTGTTCCCCCAACAGGACTATGGGGTTGTACCGGAAACCTTTGTGATGCGCCGGAGTTCACCTGTTGTCCCTACGGGCGCGCCCTGTTAGACCCGGCCTCCCTTCCTGAGCCCCCAGGGTAGGCCTGGTATCCCTACCTGGTGCACCTGCTTAAGCCTGGCGTCCCTTCCCGACGCTCCGGGGTAGTACCGGTACCCCCACTCGCTACTCCGTCGTAGTAACCGTAATCCTCATCGGTACTCCGGGGTAGTACCGGTACCCCCAAACGGTACACCGTGGTAGCACCCGTAACCCTCATCGGTAATCCGGGGTGGTACCAGTACCCGCAACCGGCGCTCCGGGGTAGTACCGGTACCACCACTCGGCACTCCGGGGTGGTACCAGTACCCCCACCCACTACTACAGGGTACAACTGCTGTCCCTACTGCTGCGCGGGGTGAGACCCGCCCTTTCTATCTGACCCTCCGCGTTAGGCCCGGTGTCCCTACCCGACGTTCCGGGATAGAACCTGTTCCCCCAACAGTACTATGGGGTTGTACCGGAAACCTTTGTGATGCGCCGGAGATCACCTCTTGTCCCTACGGGCGCGCCCTGTTAGACCCGGCCTCCCTTCCTGAGCCCCCAGGGTAGGCCTGGTATCCCTACCTGGTGCACCTGCTTAAGCCTGGCGTCCCTTCCCGACGCTCCGCGGTAGTACCGGTACCCCCACTCGGTACTCCGTCGTAGTAACCGTAATCCTCATCGGTACTCCGGGGTAGTACCGGTACCCCCAAACGGTACACCGTGGTAGTACCCGTAACCCTCATCGGTAATCCGGGGTGGTACCAGTACCCGCAACCGGCGCTCCGGGGTAGTACCGGTACCACCACTCGGCACTCCGGGGTGGTACCAGTACCCCCACCCAGTACTACAGGGTACAACTGCTGTCCCTACGGGCGCGTGGGGTTACACATGCCCTTACTACCTAACCCTCTGCATTAGGCCCGGTGTTCCTCCCCGACGTTCTGGGATAGAACCTGTTCCCCCAACAGTACTATGGGGTTGTACCGGAAACCTTTGTGATGCGCCGGAGTTCACCTGTTGTCCCTACGGGCGCGCCCTTTAGACCCGGCCTCCCTTCCTGAGCCCCCAGGGTAGGCCTGGTATCCCTACCTGGTGCACCTGCTTAAGCCTGGAGTCCCTTCCCGACGCTCCGGGGTCGTACCGGTACCCCCACTCGGTACTCCGTGGTAGTACCCGCAATCCTCATCGGTACTCCGGGGTGGTACCAGTACTCCCAGCAGGTACTCCGGGGTAGCACCCATAACCCTCATCGGTACTCCGGGGTGGTACCAGTACCCCCACCCACTACTACAGGGTACAACTGCTGTCCCTACGGGCGGGCGGGGTTACACCCGACCTTTCTATCTCACCCACCACGTTAGGCCCGGTGTCCCTCCCCGACGTTCCGGGATAGAACCTGTTCCCCCAACAGTACTATGGGGTTGTACCGGAAACCTTTGAGATGCGCCGGAGTTCACCTGTTGTCCCTAAGGGCGCGCCCTGTTAGACCCGGCCTCCCTTCCTGAGCCCCCAGGGTAGGCCTGGTATGCCTACCTGGTGCACCTGCTTAAGCCTGGCGTCCCTTCCCGACGCTCCGCGGTAGTACCGGTACCCCCACTCGGTACTCCGTCGTAGTAACCGTAATCCTCATCGGTACTCCGGGGTAGTACCGGTACCCCCAAACGGTACACCGTGGTAGCACCCGTAACCCTCATCGGTACTCCGGGGTGGTACCAGTACCCGCAACCGGCGCTCCGGGGTAGTACCGGTACCACCACTAGGCACTCCGGGGTGGTACCAGTACCCCCACCCAGTACTACAGGGTACAAATGCTGTCCCTACGGGCGCGTGATGTTAGACTCGCCCTTACTACCTAACCCTCTGCGTTAGGCCCAGTGTCCCTCCCCGACGTTCTGGGATAGAACCTGTTCCCCCAACAGTACTATGGGGTTGTACCGGAAACCTTTGTGATGCGCCGGAGTTCACCTGTTGTCCCTACGGGCGCGCCCTTTAGACCCGGCCTCCCTTCCTGAGCCCCCAGGGTAGGCCTGGTATCCCTACCTGGTGCACCTGCTTAAGCCTGGAGTCCCTTCCCGACGCTCCGGGGTCGTACCGGTACCCCCACTCGGTACTCCGTGGTAGTACCCGCAATCCTCATCGGTACTCCGAGGTGGTACCAGTACTCCCACCAGGTACTCCGGGGTAGCACCCGTAACCCTCATCGGTACTCCGGGGTGGTACCAGTACCCCCACCCACTACTACAGGGTACAACTGCTGTCCCTACGGGCGCGCGGGGTTACACCCGACCTTTCTATCTCACCCACCACGTTGGGCCCGGTGTCCCTCCCCGACGTTCCGGGATAGAACCTGTTCCCCCAACAGTACTATGGGGTTGTACCTGAAACCTTTGTGATGCGCCGGAGATCACCTCTTGTCCCTACGGGCGCGTCCTGTTAGACCCGGCCTCCCTTCCTGAGCCCCTAGGGTAGGCCTGGTATCCCTACCTGGTGCACCTGCTTAAGCCTGGCGTCCCTACCCGACGCTTCGGGGTAGTACCGGTACCCCCACTCGGTACTCCGTCGTAGTAACCGTAATCCTCATCGGTACTCCAGGGTAGTACCGGTACCCCCAAACGGTACACCGTGGTAGCACCCGTAACCCTCATCGGTAATCCGGGGTGGTACCAGTACCCGCAACCGGCGCTCCGGGGTAGTACCGGTACCACCACTCGGCACTCCAGGGTGGTACCAGTACCCCCACCCAGTACTACAGGGTACAACTGCTGTCCCTACGGGCGCGCGGGGTTACACCCGACCTTTCTATCTCACCCACCACGTTAGGCCCGGTGTCCCTACCCGACGTTCCGGGACAGAACCTGTTCCCCCAACAGTACTATGGGGTTGTACCGGAAACCTTTGTGATGCGCCGGAGTTCACCTGTTGTCCCTACGGGCACGCCCTTTAGACCCGGCCTCCCTTCCTGAGCCCCCAGGGTAGGCCTGGTATCCCTACCTGGTGCACCTGCTTAAGCCTGGTGTCCCTTCCCGACGCTCCGGGGTAGTACCGGTACCCCCACTCGGTACTCCGTCGTAGTAACCGTAATCCTCATCGGTACTCCGGGGTAGTACCGGTACCCCCACTCGGTACTCCGTGGTAGTACCCGCAATCCTCATCGGTACTCTGGGGTGGTACCAGTACTCCCAGCAGGTATTCCGGGGTAGCACCCATAACCCTCATCGGTACTCCGGGGTGGTACCGGTACCCCTAAACGGTACACCGTGGTAGTACCCGTAACCCTCATCGGTACTCCGGGGTGGTACCAGTACCCGCAACCGGCGCTCCGGGGTAGTACCGGTACCACCACTCGGCACTCCAGGGTGGTACCAGTACCCCCACCCACTACTACAGGCTACAACTGCTGTCCCTACGGGCGGGCGGGGTTACATCCGACCTTTCTATCTCACCCACCACGTTAGGCCCGGTGTCCCTCCCCGACGTTCCGGGATAGAACCTGTTCCCCCAACAGTACTATGGGGTTGTACCGGAAACCTTTGTGATGCGCCGGAGTTCACCTGTTGTCCCTACGGGCGCGCCCTGTTAGACCCGGCCTCCCTTCCTGAGCCCCCAGGGTAGGCCTGGTATCCCTACCTGGTGCACCTGCTTAAGCCTGGCGTCCCTTCCCGACGCTCCGGGGTAGTACCGGTACCCCCACTCGGTACTCCGTGGTAGTACCCGCAATCCTCATCGGTACTCCGGGGTGGTACCAGTACTCCCACCAGGTACACCGGGGTAGCACCCGTAACCCTCATCGGTACTCCGGGGTGGTACCGGTACCCCCACCCACTACTACAGGGTACAACTGCTGTCCCTACGGGCGCGCGGGGTTACACCCGACCTTTCTATCTCACCCACCATGTTAGGCCCGGTGTCCCTCCCCGACGTTCCGGGATAGAACCTGTTCCCCCAACAGTACTATGGGGTTGTACCGGAAACCTTTGTGATGCGCCGGAGTTCACCTGTTGTCCCTACGGGCGCGCCCTGTTAGACCCGGCCTCCCTTCCGGAGCCCCCAGGGTAGGCCTGGTATCCCTACCTGGTGCACCTGCTTAAGCCTGGAGTCCCTTCCCGACGCTCCGGGGTCGTACCGGTACCCCCACACGGTACTCCGTGGTAGTACCCGCAATCCTCATCGGTACTCCGGGGTGGTACCAGTACTCCCACCAGGTACTCCGGGGTAGCACCCATAACCCTCATCGGTACTCCGGGGTGGTACCAGTACCCCCACCCAGTACTACAGGGTACAACTGCTGTCCCTACGGGCGCGCGATGTTAGACTCGCCCTTACTACCTGACCCTGCGCGTTAGGCCCGGTGTCCCTACCCGACGTTCCGGGATAGAACCTGTTCCCCCAACAGTACTATGGGGTTGTACCGGAAACCTTTGAGATGCGCCGGAGTTCACCTGTTGTCCCTACGGGCGCGCCCTGTTAGACCCGGCCTCCCTTCCGGAGCCCCCAGGGTAGGCCTGGTATCCCTACCTGGTGCACCTGCTTAAGCCTGGCGTCCCTTCCCGACGCTCCGCGGTAGTACCGGTACCCCCACTCGGTACTCCGTCGTAGTAACCGTAATCCTCATCGGTACTCCGGGGTAGTACCGGTACCCCCAAACGGTACACCGTGGTAGCACCCGTAACCCTCATCGGTACTCCGGGGTGGTACCAGTACCCGCAACCGGCGCTCCGGGGTAGTACCGGTACCACCACTCGGCACTCCGGGGTGGTACCAGTACCCCCACCCAGTACTAAAGGGTACAAATGCTGTCCCTACGGGCGCGCGATGTTAGACTCGCCCTTACTACCTAACCCTCTGCGTTAGGCCCAGTGTCCCTCCCCGACGTTCTGGGATAGAACCTGTTCCCCCAACAGTACTATGGGGCTGTACCGGAAACCTTTGTGATGCGCCGGAGTTCACCTGTTGTCCCTACGGGCGCGCCCTGTTAGACCCGGCCTCCCTTCCGGAGCCCCCAGGGTAGGCCTGGTGTCCCTACCTGGTGCACCTGCTTAAGCCTGGCGCCCCTTCACGACGCTCCGGGGTCGTACCGGTACCCCCACTCGGTACTCCGTGGTAGTACCCGCAATCCTCATCGGTACTCTGGGGTGGTACCAGTACTCCCACCCGGTACTCCGGGGTAGCACCCGTAACCCTCATCGGTACTCCGGGGTGGTACCAGTACCCCCACCCACTACTACAGGGTACAACTGCTGTCCCTACGGGCGCACGGGGTTACACCCGACCTTTCTATCTCACCCACCACGTTAGGCCCGGTGTCCCTCCCCGACATTCCGGGATAGAACCTGTTCCCCCAACAGTACTATGGGGTTGTACCGGAAACCTTTGTGATGCGCCGGAGTTCACCTGTTGTCCCTACGGGCGCGCCCTGTTAGACCCGGCCTCCCTTCCGGAGCCCCCAGGGTAGGCCTGGTATCCCTACCTGGAGGACCTGCTTAAGCCTGGCGTCCCTTCCCGACGCTCCGGGGTAGTACCGGTACCCCCACTCGGTACTCCGTCGTAGTAACCGCAATCCTCATCGGTACTCCGGGGTAGTACCGGTACCCCCAAACGGTACACCGTGGTAGTACCCGTAACCCTCATCGGTAATCCGGGGTGGTACCAGTACCCGCAACCGGCGCTCCGGGGTAGTACCGGTACCACCACTCGGCACTCCGGGGTGGTACCAGTACCCCCACCCACTACTACAGGGTACAACTGCTGTCCCTACGGGCGGGCGGGGTTACACCCGACCTTTCTATCTCACCCACCACGTTAGGCCCGGTGTCCCTCCCCGACGTTCCGGGATAGAACCTGTTCCCCCAACAGGACTATGGGGTTGTACTGGAAACCTTTGTGATGCGCCGGAGTTCACCTGTTGTCCCTACGGGCGCGCCCTGTTAGACCCGGCCTCCCTTCCTGAGCCCCCAGGGTAGGCCTGGTATCCCTACCTGGTGCACCTGCTTAAGCCTGGCGTCCCTTCCCGACGCTCTGGGGTAGTACCGGTACCCCCACTCGCTACTCCGTCGTAGCAACCGTAATCCTCATCGGTACTCCGGGGTAGTACCGGTACCCCCAAACGGTACACCGTGGTAGCACCCGTAACCCTCATCGGTAATCCGGGGTGGTACCAGTACCCGCAACCGGCGCTCCGGGGTAGTACCGGTACCACCACTCGGCACTCCGGGGTGGTACCAGTACCCCCACCCACTACTACAGGGTACAACTGCTGTCCCTACTGCTGCGCGGGGTGAGACCCGCCCTTTCTATCTGACCCTCCGCGTTAGGCCCGGTGTCCCTACCCGACGTTCCGGGATAGAACCTGTTCCCCCAACAGTACTATGGGGTTGTACCGGAAACCTTTGTGATGCGCCGGAGATCACCTCTTGTCCCTACGGGCGCGCCCTGTTAGACCCGGCCTCCCTTCCTGAGCCCCCAGGGTAGGCCTGGTATCCCTACCTGGTGCACCTGCTTAAGCCTGGCGTCCCTTCCCGACGCTCCGGGGTAGTACCGGTACCCCCACTCGGTACTCCGTCGTAGTAACCGTAATCCTCATGGGTACTCCGGGGTAGTACCGGTACCCCCAAACGGTACACCGTGGTAGTACCCGTAACCCTCATCGGTAATCCGGGGTGGTACCAGTACCCGCAACCGGCGCTCCGGGGTAGTACCGGTACCACCACTCGGCACTCCGGGGTGGTACCAGTACCCCCACCCAGTACTACAGGGTACAACTGCTGTCCCTACGGGCGCGTGGGGTTACACATGCCCTTACTACCTAACCCTCTGCATTAGGCCCGGTGTTCCTCCCCGACGTTCTGGGATAGAACCTGTTCCCCCAACAGTACTATGGGGTTGTACCGGAAACCTTTGTGATGCGCCGGAGTTCACCTGTTGTCCCTACGGGCGCGCCCTTTAGACCCGGCCTCCCTTCCTGAGCCCCCAGGGTAGGCCTGGTATCCCTACCTGGTGCACCTGCTTAAGCCTGGAGTCCCTTCCCGACGCTCCGGGGTCGTACCGGTACCCCCACTCGGTACTCCGTGGTAGTACCCGCAATCCTCATCGGTACTCCGGGGTGGTACCAGTACTCCCAGCAGGTACTCCGGGGTAGCACCCATAACCCTCATCGGTACTCCGGGGTGGTACCAGTACCCCCACCCACTACTACAGGGTACAACTGCTGTCCCTACGGGCGGGCGGGGTTACACCCGACCTTTCTATCTCACCCACCACGTTAGGCCCGGTGTCCCTCCCCGACGTTCCGGGATAGAACCTGTTCCCCCAACAGTACTATGGGGTTGTACCGGAAACCTTTGTGATGCGCCGGAGTTCACCTCTTGTCCCTACGGGCGCGCCCTGTTAGACCCGGCCTCCCTTCCTGAGCCCCCAGGGTAGGCCTGGTATCCCTACCTGGTGCACCTGCTTAAGCCTGGCGTCCCTTCCCGACGCTCCGCGGTAGTACCGGTACCCCCACTCGGTACTCCGTCGTAGTAACCGTAATCCTCATCGGTACTCCGGGGTAGTACCGGTACCCCCAAACGGTACACCGTGGTAGCACCCGTAACCCTCATCGGTACTCCGGGGTGGTACCAGTACCCGCAACCGGCGCTCCGGGGTAGTACCGGTACCACCACTCGGCACTCCGGGGTGGTACCAGTACCCCCACCCACTACTACAGGGTACAACTGCTGTCCCTACTGCTGCGCGGGGTGAGACCCGCCCTTTCTATCTGACCCTCCGCGTTAGGCCCGGTGTCCCTACCCGACGTTCCGGGATAGAACCTGTTCCCCCAACAGTACTATGGGGTTGTACCGGAAACCTTTGTGATGCGCCGGAGATCACCTCTTGTCCCTACGGGCGCGCCCTGTTAGACCCGGCCTCCCTTCCTGAGCCCCCAGGGTAGGCCTGGTATCCCTACCTGGTGCACCTGCTTAAGCCTGGCGTCCCTTCCCGACGCTCCGGGGTAGTACCGGTACCCCCACTCGGTACTCCGTCGTAGTAACCGTAATCCTCATGGGTACTCCGGGGTAGTACCGGTACCCCCAAACGGTACACCGTGGTAGTACCCGTAACCCTCATCGGTAATCCGGGGTGGTACCAGTACCCGCAACCGGCGCTCCGGGGTAGTACCGGTACCACCACTCGGCACTCCGGGGTGGTACCAGTACCCCCACCCAGTACTACAGGGTACAACTGCTGTCCCTACGGGCGCGTGGGGTTACACATGCCCTTACTACCTAACCCTCTGCATTAGGCCCGGTGTTCCTCCCCGACGTTCTGGGATAGAACCTGTTCCCCCAACAGTACTATGGGGTTGTACCGGAAACCTTTGTGATGCGCCGGAGTTCACCTGTTGTCTCTACGGGCGCGCCCTTTAGACCCGGCCTCCCTTCCTGAGCCCCCAGGGTAGGCCTGGTATCCCTACCTGGTGCACCTGCTTAAGCCTGGAGTCCCTTCCCGACGCTCCGGGGTCGTACCGGTACCCCCACTCGGTACTCCGTGGTAGTACCCGCAATCCTCATCGGTACTCCGGGGTGGTACCAGTACTCCCAGCAGGTACTCCGGGGTAGCACCCGTAACCCTCATCGGTACTCCGGGGTGGTACCAGTACCCCCACCCACTACTACAGGGTACAACTGCTGTCCCTACGGGCGGGCGGGGTTACACCCGACCTTTCTATCTCACCCACCACGTTAGGCCCGGTGTCCCTCCCCGACGTTCCGGGATAGAACCTGTTCCCCCAACAGTACTATGGGGTTGTACCGGAAACCTTTGAGATGCGCCGGAGTTCACCTGTTGTCCCTACGGGCGCGCCCTGTTAGACCCGGCCTCCCTTCCTGAGCCCCCAGGGTAGGCCTGGTATGCCTACCTGGTGCACCTGCTTAAGCCTGGCGTCCCTTCCCGACGCTCCGCGGTAGTACCGGTACCCCCACTCGGTACTCCGTCGTAGTAACCGTAATCCTCATCGGTACTCCGGGGTAGTACCGGTACCCCCAAACGGTACACCGGGTAGTACCCGTAACCCTCATCGGTAATCCAGGGTGGTACCAGTACCCGCAACCGGCGCTCCGGGGTAGTACCGGTACCACCACTCGGCACTCCGGGGTGGTACCAGTACCCCCACCCAGTACTACAGGGTACAACTGCTGTCCCTACGGGCGGGCGGGGTTACACCCGACCTTTCTATCTCACCCACCACATTAGGCCCGGTGTCCCTCCCCAACGTTCCGGGATAGAACCTTTTTCCCCAACAGTACTATGGGGTTGTACCGGAAAGCTTTGTGATGCGCCGGAGTTCACCTGTTGTCCCTACGGGCACGCCCTTTAGACCCGGCCTCCCTTCCTGAGCCCCCAGGGTAGGCCTGGTATCCCTACCTGGTGCACCTGCTTAAGCCTGGTGTCCCTTCCCGACGCTCCGGGGTAGTACCGGTACCCCCACTCGGTACTCCGTCGTAGTAACCGTAATCCTCATCGGTACTCCGGGGTAGTACCGGTACCCCCACTCGGTACTCCGTGGTAGTACCCGCAATCCTCATCGGTACTCTGGGGTGGTACCAGTACTCCCAGCAGGTATTCCGGGGTAGCACCCATAACCCTCATCGGTACTCCGGGGTGGTACCGGTACCCCTAAACGGTACACCGTGGTAGTACCCGTAACCCTCATCGGTACTCCGGGGTGGTACCAGTACCCGCAACCGGCGCTCCGGGGTAGTACCGGTACCACCACTCGGCACTCCGGGGTGGTACCAGTACCCCCACCCAGTACTACAGGGTACAACTGCTGTCCCTACGGGCGGGCGGGGTTACACCCGACCTTTCTATCTCACCCACCACGTTAGGCCCGGTGTCCCTCCCCGACGTTCCGGGATAGAACCTGTTCCCCCAACAGGACTATGGGGTTGTACCGGAAACCTTTGTGATGCGCCGGAGTTCACCTGTTGTCCCTACGGGCGCGCCCTGTTAGACCCGGCCTCCCTTCCTGAGCCCCCAGGGTAGGCCTGGTATCCCTACCTGGTGCACCTGCTTAAGCCTGGCGTCCCTTCCCGACGCTCCGGGGTAGTACCGGTACCCCCACTCGCTACTCCGTCGTAGTAACCGTAATCCTCATCGGTACTCCGGGGTAGTACCGGTACCCCCAAACGGTACACCGTGGTAGCACCCGTAACCCTCATCGGTAATCCGGGGTGGTACCAGTACCCGCAACCGGCGCTCCGGGGTAGTTCCGGTACCACCACTCGGCACTCCGGGGTGGTACCAGTACCCCCACCCAGTACTACAGGGTACAACTGCTGTCCCTACGGGCGGGCGGGGTTAGACTCGCCCTTACTACCTAACCTTCTGCATTAGGCCCGGTGTCCCTCCCCGACATTCTGGGATAGAACCTGTTCCCCCAACAGTACTATGGGGTTGTACCGGAAGCCTTTGTGATGCGCCGGAGTTCACCTCTTGTCCCTACGGGCGCGCCCTGTTAGACCCGGCCTCCCTTCCTGAGCCCCCAGGGTAGGCCTGGTATCCCTACCTGGTGCACCTGCTTAAGCCTGGCGTCCCTTCCCGACGCTCCGCGGTAGTACCGGTACCCCCACTCGGTACTCCGTGGTAGTACCCGTAATCCTCATCGGTACTCCGGGGTAGTACCGGTACCCCCAAACGGTACACCGTGGTAGTACCCGTAACCCTCATCGGTAATCCGGGGTGGTACCAGTACCCGCAACCGGCGCTCCGGGGTAGTACCGGTACCACCACTCGGCACTCCGGGGTGGTACCAGTACCCCCACCCAGTACTACAGGGTACAACTGCTGTCCCTACGGGCGCGTGGGGTTACACATGCCCTTACTACCTAACCCTCTGCATTAGGCCCGGTGTTCCTCCCCGACGTTCTGGGATAGAACCTGTTCCCCCAACAGTACTATGGGGTTGTACCGGAAACCTTTGTGATGCGCCGGAGTTCACCTGTTGTCCCTACGGGCGCGCCCTTTAGACCCGGCCTCCCTTCCTGAGCCCCCAGGGTAGGCCTGGTATCCCTACCTGGTGCACCTGCTTAAGCCTGGAGTCCCTTCCCGACGCTCCGGGGTCGTACCGGTACCCCCACTCGGTACTCCGTGGTAGTACCCGCAATCCTCATCGGTACTCCGGGGTGGTACCAGTACTCCCAGCAGGTACTCCGGGGTAGCACCCATAACCCTCATCGGTACTCCGGGGTGGTACCAGTACCCCCACCCACTACTACAGGGTACAACTGCTGTCCCTACGGGCGGGCGGGGTTACACCCGACCTTTCTATCTCACCCACCACGTTAGGCCCGGTGTCCCTCCCCGACGTTCCGGGATAGAACCTGTTCCCCCAACAGTACTATGGGGTTGTACCGGAAACCTTTGAGATGCGCCGGAGTTCACCTGTTGTCCCTACGGGCGCGCCCTGTTAGACCCGGCCTCCCTTCCTGAGCCCCCAGGGTAGGCCTGGTATGCCTACCTGGTGCACCTGCTTAAGCCTGGCGTCCCTTCCCGACGCTCCGCGGTAGTACCGGTACCCCCACTCGGTACTCCGTCGTAGTAACCGTAATCCTCATCGGTACTCCGGGGTAGTACCGGTACCCCCAAACGGTACACCGTGGTAGCACCCGTAACCCTCATCGGTACTCCGGGGTGGTACCAGTACCCGCAACCGGCGCTCCGGGGTAGTACCGGTACCACCACTAGGCACTCCGGGGTGGTACCAGTACCCCCACCCAGTACTACAGGGTACAAATGCTGTCCCTACGGGCGCGTGATGTTAGACTCGCCCTTACTACCTAACCCTCTGCGTTAGGCCCAGTGTCCCTCCCCGACGTTCTGGGATAGAACCTGTTCCCCCAACAGTACTATGGGGTTGTACCGGAAACCTTTGTGATGCGCCGGAGTTCACCTCTTGTCCATACGGGCGCGCCCTGTTAGACCCGGCCTCCCTTCCTGAGCCCCCAGGGTAGGCCTGGTATCCCTATCTGGTGCACCTGCTTAAGCCTGGAGTCCCTTCCCGACGCTCCGGGGTCGTACCGGTACCCCCACTCGGTACTCCGTGGTAGTACCCGCAATCCTCATCGGTACTCCGAGGTGGTACCAGTACTCCCACCAGGTACTCCGGGGTAGCACCCGTAACCCTCATCGGTACTCCGGGGTGGTACCAGTACCCCCACCCACTACTACAGGGTAGAACTGCTGTCCCTACGGGCGGGCGGGGTTACACCCGACCTTTCTATCTCACCCACCACGTTGGGCCCGGTGTCCCTCCCCGACGTTCCGGGATAGAACCTGTTCCCCCAACAGTACTATGGGGTTGTACCTGAAACCTTTGTGATGCGCCGGAGATCACCTCTTGTCCCTACGGGCGCGTCCTGTTAGACCCGGCCTCCCTTCCTGAGCCCCTAGGGTAGGCCTGGTATCCCTACCTGGTGCACCTGCTTAAGCCTGGCGTCCCTACCCGACGCTTCGGGGTAGTACCGGTACCCCCACTCGGTACTCCGTCGTAGTAACCGTAATCCTCATCGGTACTCCAGGGTAGTACCGGTACCCCCAAACGGTACACCGTGGTAGCACCCGTAACCCTCATCGGTAATCCGGGGTGGTACCAGTACCCGCAACCGGCGCTCCGGGGTAGTACCGGTACCACCACTCGGCACTCCAGGGTGGTACCAGTACCCCCACCCAGTACTACAGGGTACAACTGCTGTCCCTACGGGCGCGCGGGGTTACACCCGACCTTTCTATCTCACCCACCACGTTAGGCCCGGTGTCCCTACCCGACGTTCCGGGACAGAACCTGTTCCCCCAACAGTACTATGGGGTTGTACCGGAAACCTTTGTGATGCGCCGGAGTTCACCTGTTGTCCCTACGGGCACGCCCTTTAGACCCGGCCTCCCTTCCTGAGCCCCCAGGGTAGGCCTGGTATCCCTACCTGGTGCACCTGCTTAAGCCTGGTGTCCCTTCCCGACGCTCCGGGGTAGTACCGGTACCCCCACTCGGTACTCCGTCGTAGTAACCGTAATCCTCATCGGTACTCCGGGGTAGTACCGGTACCCCCACTCGGTACTCCGTGGTAGTACCCGCAATCCTCATCGGTACTCTGGGGTGGTACCAGTACTCCCAGCAGGTATTCCGGGGTAGCACCCATAACCCTCATCGGTACTCCGGGGTGGTACCGGTACCCCTAAACGGTACACCGTGGTAGTACCCGTAACCCTCATCGGTACTCCGGGGTGGTACCAGTACCCGCAACCGGCGCTCCGGGGTAGTACCGGTACCACCACTCGGCACTCCAGGGTGGTACCAGTACCCCCACCCACTACTACAGGCTACAACTGCTGTCCCTACGGGCGGGCGGGGTTACATCCGACCTTTCTATCTCACCCACCACGTTAGGCCCGGTGTCCCTCCCCGACGTTCCGGGATAGAACCTGTTCCCCCAACAGTACTATGGGGTTGTACCGGAAACCTTTGTGATGCGCCGGAGTTCACCTGTTGTCCCTACGGGCGCGCCCTGTTAGACCCGGCCTCCCTTCCTGAGCCCCCAGGGTAGGCCTGGTATCCCTACCTGGTGCACCTGCTTAAGCCTGGCGTCCCTTCCCGACGCTCCGGGGTAGTACCGGTACCCCCACTCGGTACTCCGTGGTAGTACCCGCAATCCTCATCGGTACTCCGGGGTGGTACCAGTACTCCCACCAGGTACACCGGGGTAGCACCCGTAACCCTCATCGGTACTCCGGGGTGGTACCGGTACCCCCACCCACTACTACAGGGTACAACTGCTGTCCCTACGGGCGCGCGGGGTTACACCCGACCTTTCTATCTCACCCACCATGTTAGGCCCGGTGTCCCTCCCCGACGTTCCGGGATAGAACCTGTTCCCCCAACAGTACTATGGGGTTGTACCGGAAACCTTTGTGATGCGCCGGAGTTCACCTGTTGTCCCTACGGGCGCGCCCTGTTAGACCCGGCCTCCCTTCCGGAGCCCCCAGGGTAGGCCTGGTATCCCTACCTGGTGCACCTGCTTAAGCCTGGAGTCCCTTCCCGACGCTCCGGGGTCGTACCGGTACCCCCACACGGTACTCCGTGGTAGTACCCGCAATCCTCATCGGTACTCCGGGGTGGTACCAGTACTCCCACCAGGTACTCCGGGGTAGCACCCATAACCCTCATCGGTACTCCGGGGTGGTACCAGTACCCCCACCCAGTACTACAGGGTACAACTGCTGTCCCTACGGGCGCGCGATGTTAGACTCGCCCTTACTACCTGACCCTGCGCGTTAGGCCCGGTGTCCCTACCCGACGTTCCGGGATAGAACCTGTTCCCCCAACAGTACTATGGGGTTGTACCGGAAACCTTTGAGATGCGCCGGAGTTCACCTGTTGTCCCTACGGGCGCGCCCTGTTAGACCCGGCCTCCCTTCCGGAGCCCCCAGGGTAGGCCTGGTATCCCTACCTGGTGCACCTGCTTAAGCCTGGCGTCCCTTCCCGACGCTCCGCGGTAGTACCGGTACCCCCACTCGGTACTCCGTCGTAGTAACCGTAATCCTCATCGGTACTCCGGGGTAGTACCGGTACCCCCAAACGGTACACCGTGGTAGCACCCGTAACCCTCATCGGTACTCCGGGGTGGTACCAGTACCCGCAACCGGCGCTCCGGGGTAGTACCGGTACCACCACTCGGCACTCCGGGGTGGTACCAGTACCCCCACCCAGTACTAAAGGGTACAAATGCTGTCCCTACGGGCGCGCGATGTTAGACTCGCCCTTACTACCTAACCCTCTGCGTTAGGCCCAGTGTCCCTCCCCGACGTTCTGGGATAGAACCTGTTCCCCCAACAGTACTATGGGGCTGTACCGGAAACCTTTGTGATGCGCCGGAGTTCACCTGTTGTCCCTACGGGCGCGCCCTGTTAGACCCGGCCTCCCTTCCGGAGCCCCCAGGGTAGGCCTGGTGTCCCTACCTGGTGCACCTGCTTAAGCCTGGCGCCCCTTCACGACGCTCCGGGGTCGTACCGGTACCCCCACTCGGTACTCCGTGGTAGTACCCGCAATCCTCATCGGTACTCTGGGGTGGTACCAGTACTCCCACCCGGTACTCCGGGGTAGCACCCGTAACCCTCATCGGTACTCCGGGGTGGTACCAGTACCCCCACCCACTACTACAGGGTACAACTGCTGTCCCTACGGGCGCACGGGGTTACACCCGACCTTTCTATCTCACCCACCACGTTAGGCCCGGTGTCCCTCCCCGACATTCCGGGATAGAACCTGTTCCCCCAACAGTACTATGGGGTTGTACCGGAAACCTTTGTGATGCGCCGGAGTTCACCTGTTGTCCCTACGGGCGCGCCCTGTTAGACCCGGCCTCCCTTCCGGAGCCCCCAGGGTAGGCCTGGTATCCCTACCTGGAGGACCTGCTTAAGCCTGGCGTCCCTTCCCGACGCTCCGGGGTAGTACCGGTACCCCCACTCGGTACTCCGTCGTAGTAACCGCAATCCTCATCGGTACTCCGGGGTAGTACCGGTACCCCCAAACGGTACACCGTGGTAGTACCCGTAACCCTCATCGGTAATCCGGGGTGGTACCAGTACCCGCAACCGGCGCTCCGGGGTAGTACCGGTACCACCACTCGGCACTCCGGGGTGGTACCAGTACCCCCACCCACTACTACAGGGTACAACTGCTGTCCCTACGGGCGGGCGGGGTTACACCCGACCTTTCTATCTCACCCACCACGTTAGGCCCGGTGTCCCTCCCCGACGTTCCGGGATAGAACCTGTTCCCCCAACAGGACTATGGGGTTGTACTGGAAACCTTTGTGATGCGCCGGAGTTCACCTGTTGTCCCTACGGGCGCGCCCTGTTAGACCCGGCCTCCCTTCCTGAGCCCCCAGGGTAGGCCTGGTATCCCTACCTGGTGCACCTGCTTAAGCCTGGCGTCCCTTCCCGACGCTCTGGGGTAGTACCGGTACCCCCACTCGCTACTCCGTCGTAGCAACCGTAATCCTCATCGGTACTCCGGGGTAGTACCGGTACCCCCAAACGGTACACCGTGGTAGCACCCGTAACCCTCATCGGTAATCCGGGGTGGTACCAGTACCCGCAACCGGCGCTCCGGGGTAGTACCGGTACCACCACTCGGCACTCCGGGGTGGTACCAGTACCCCCACCCACTACTACAGGGTACAACTGCTGTCCCTACTGCTGCGCGGGGTGAGACCCGCCCTTTCTATCTGACCCTCCGCGTTAGGCCCGGTGTCCCTACCCGACGTTCCGGGATAGAACCTGTTCCCCCAACAGTACTATGGGGTTGTACCGGAAAGCTTTGTGATGCGCCGGAGATCACCTCTTGTCCCTACGGGCGCGCCCTGTTAGACCCGGCCTCCCTTCCTGAGCCCCCAGGGTAGGCCTGGTATCCCTACCTGGTGCACCTGCTTAAGCCTGGCGTCCCTTCCCGACGCTCCGGGGTAGTACCGGTACCCCCACTCGGTACTCCGTCGTAGTAACCGTAATCCTCATGGGTACTCCGGGGTAGTACCGGTACCCCCAAACGGTACACCGTGGTAGTACCCGTAACCCTCATCGGTAATCCGGGGTGGTACCAGTACCCGCAACCGGCGCTCCGGGGTAGTACCGGTACCACCACTCGGCACTCCGGGGTGGTACCAGTACCCCCACCCAGTACTACAGGGTACAACTGCTGTCCCTACGGGCGCGTGGGGTTACACATGCCCTTACTACCTAACCCTCTGCATTAGGCCCGGTGTTCCTCCCCGACGTTCTGGGATAGAACCTGTTCCCCCAACAGTACTATGGGGTTGTACCGGAAACCTTTGTGATGCGCCGGAGTTCACCTGTTGTCCCTACGGGCGCGCCCTTTAGACCCGGCCTCCCTTCCTGAGCCCCCAGGGTAGGCCTGGTATCCCTACCTGGTGCACCTGCTTAAGCCTGGAGTCCCTTCCCGACGCTCCGCGGTAGTACCGGTACCCCCACTCGGTACTCCGTCGTAGTAACCGTAATCCTCATCGGTACTCCGGGGTGGTACCAGTACTCCCACCCGATACTCCGGGGTAGTACCTGTAACCCTCATTGGTAGTCTGGGGTGGTACCAGTACCCGCAACCGGCGCTCCGGGGTAGTACCGGTACCACCACTCGGCACTCCGGGGTGGTACCAGTACCCCCACCCACTACTACAGGGTACAACTGCTGTCCCTACGGGCGGGCGGGGTTACACCCGACCTTTCTATCTCACCCACCACGTTAGGCCCGGTGTCCCTCCCCGACGTTCCGGGATAGAACCTGTTCCCCCAACAGGACTATGGGGTTGTACTGGAAACCTTTGTGATGCGCCGGAGTTCACCTCTTGTCCCTACGGGCGCGCCCTGTTAGACCCGGCCTCCCTTCCTGAGCCCCCAGGGTAGGCCTGGTATCCCTACCTGGTGCACCTGCTTAAGCCTGGCGTCCCTTCCCGACGCTCTGGGGTCGTACCGGTACCCCCACTCGCTACTCCGTCGTAGTAACCGTAATCCTCATCGGTACTCCGGGGTAGTACCGGTACCCCCACTCGGTACTCCGTCGTAGCACCCGTAACCCTCATCGGTACTCCGGGGTGGTACCAGTACCCGCAACCGGCGCTCCGGGGTAGTACCGGTACCACCACTCGGCACTCCGGGGTGGTACCAGTACCCCCACCCACTACTACAGGGTACAACTGCTGTCCCTACTGCTGCGCGGGGTGAGACCCGCCCTTTCTATCTGACCCTCCGCGTTAGGCCCGGTGTCCCTACCCGACGTTCCGGGATAGAACCTGTTCCCCCAACAGTACTATGGGGTTGTACCGGAAACCTTTGTGATGCGCCGGAGATCACCTCTTGTCCCTACGGGCGCGCCCTGTTAGACCCGGCCTCCCTTCCTGAGCCCCCAGGGTAGGCCTGGTATCCCTACCTGGTGCACCTGCTTAAGCCTGGCGTCCCTTCCCGACGCTCCGGGGTAGTACCGGTACCCCCACTCGGTACTCCGTCGTAGTAACCGTAATCCTCATGGGTACTCCGGGGTAGTACCGGTACCCCCAAACGGTACACCGTGGTAGTACCCGTAACCCTCATCGGTAATCCGGGGTGGTACCAGTACCCGCAACCGGCGCTCCGGGGTAGTACCGGTACCACCACTCGGCACTCCGGGGTGGTACCAGTACCCCCACCCAGTACTACAGGGTACAACTGCTGTCCCTACGGGCGCGTGGGGTTACACATGCCCTTACTACCTAACCCTCTGCATTAGGCCCGGTGTTCCTCCCCGACGTTCTGGGATAGAACCTGTTCCCCCAACAGTACTATGGGGTTGTACCGGAAACCTTTGTGATGCGCCGGAGTTCACCTGTTGTCTCTACGGGCGCGCCCTTTAGACCCGGCCTCCCTTCCTGAGCCCCCAGGGTAGGCCTGGTATCCCTACCTGGTGCACCTGCTTAAGCCTGGAGTCCCTTCCCGACGCTCCGGGGTCGTACCGGTACCCCCACTCGGTACTCCGTGGTAGTACCCGCAATCCTCATCGGTACTCCGGGGTGGTACCAGTACTCCCAGCAGGTACTCCGGGGTAGCACCCATAACCCTCATCGGTACTCCGGGGTGGTACCAGTACCCCCACCCACTACTACAGGGTACAACTGCTGTCCCTACGGGCGGGCGGGGTTACACCCGACCTTTCTATCTCACCCACCACGTTAGGCCCGGTGTCCCTCCCCGACGTTCCGGGATAGAACCTGTTCCCCCAACAGTACTATGGGGTTGTACCGGAAACCTTTGAGATGCGCCGGAGTTCACCTGTTGTCCCTACGGGCGCGCCCTGTTAGACCCGGCCTCCCTTCCTGAGCCCCCAGGGTAGGCCTGGTATGCCTACCTGGTGCACCTGCTTAAGCCTGGCGTCCCTTCCCGACGCTCCGCGGTAGTACCGGTACCCCCACTCGGTACTCCGTCGTAGTAACCGTAATCCTCATCGGTACTCCGGGGTAGTACCGGTACCCCCAAACGGTACACCGGGTAGTACCCGTAACCCTCATCGGTAATCCAGGGTGGTACCAGTACCCGCAACCGGCGCTCCGGGGTAGTACCGGTACCACCACTCGGCACTCCGGGGTGGTACCAGTACCCCCACCCAGTACTACAGGGTACAACTGCTGTCCCTACGGGCGGGCGGGGTTACACCCGACCTTTCTATCTCACCCACCACATTAGGCCCGGTGTCCCTCCCCAACGTTCCGGGATAGAACCTTTTTCCCCAACAGTACTATGGGGTTGTACCGGAAAGCTTTGTGATGCGCCGGAGTTCACCTGTTGTCCCTACGGGCACGCCCTTTAGACCCGGCCTCCCTTCCTGAGCCCCCAGGGTAGGCCTGGTATCCCTACCTGGTGCACCTGCTTAAGCCTGGTGTCCCTTCCCGACGCTCCGGGGTAGTACCGGTACCCCCACTCGGTACTCCGTCGTAGTAACCGTAATCCTCATCGGTACTCCGGGGTAGTACCGGTACCCCCACTCGGTACTCCGTGGTAGTACCCGCAATCCTCATCGGTACTCTGGGGTGGTACCAGTACTCCCAGCAGGTATTCCGGGGTAGCACCCATAACCCTCATCGGTACTCCGGGGTGGTACCGGTACCCCTAAACGGTACACCGTGGTAGTACCCGTAACCCTCATCGGTACTCCGGGGTGGTACCAGTACCCGCAACCGGCGCTCCGGGGTAGTACCGGTACCACCACTCGGCACTCCGGGGTGGTACCAGTACCCCCACCCAGTACTACAGGGTACAACTGCTGTCCCTACGGGCGGGCGGGGTTACACCCGACCTTTCTATCTCACCCACCACGTTAGGCCCGGTGTCCCTCCCCGACGTTCCGGGATAGAACCTGTTCCCCCAACAGGACTATGGGGTTGTACCGGAAACCTTTGTGATGCGCCGGAGTTCACCTGTTGTCCCTACGGGCGCGCCCTGTTAGACCCGGCCTCCCTTCCTGAGCCCCCAGGGTAGGCCTGGTATCCCTACCTGGTGCACCTGCTTAAGCCTGGCGTCCCTTCCCGACGCTCCGGGGTAGTACCGGTACCCCCACTCGCTACTCCGTCGTAGTAACCGTAATCCTCATCGGTACTCCGGGGTAGTACCGGTACCCCCAAACGGTACACCGTGGTAGCACCCGTAACCCTCATCGGTAATCCGGGGTGGTACCAGTACCCGCAACCGGCGCTCCGGGGTAGTTCCGGTACCACCACTCGGCACTCCGGGGTGGTACCAGTACCCCCACCCACTACTACAGGGTACAACTGCTGTCCCTACTGCTGCGCGGGGTGAGACCCGCCCTTTCTATCTGACCCTCCGCGTTAGGCCCGGTGTCCCTACCCGACGTTCCGGGATAGAACCTGTTCCCCCAACAGTACTATGGGGTTGTACCGGAAACCTTTGTGATGCGCCGGAGATCACCTCTTGTCCCTACGGGCGCGCCCTGTTAGACCCGGCCTCCCTTCCTGAGCCCCCAGGGTAGGCCTGGTATCCCTACCTGGTGCACCTGCTTAAGCCTGGCGTCCCTTCCCGACGCTCCGGGGTAGTACCGGTACCCCCACTCGGTACTCCGTCGTAGTAACCGTAATCCTCATGGGTACTCCGGGGTAGTACCGGTACCCCCAAACGGTACACCGTGGTAGTACCCGTAACCCTCATCGGTAATCCGGGGTGGTACCAGTACCCGCAACCGGCGCTCCGGGGTAGTACCGGTACCACCACTCGGCACTCCGGGGTGGTACCAGTACCCCCACCCAGTACTACAGGGTACAACTGCTGTCCCTACGGGCGCGTGGGGTTACACATGCCCTTACTACCTAACCCTCTGCATTAGGCCCGGTGTTCCTCCCCGACGTTCTGGGATAGAACCTGTTCCCCCAACAGTACTATGGGGTTGTACCGGAAACCTTTGTGATGCGCCGGAGTTCACCTGTTGTCCCTACGGGCGCGCCCTTTAGACCCGGCCTCCCTTCCTGAGCCCCCAGGGTAGGCCTGGTATCCCTACCTGGTGCACCTGCTTAAGCCTGGAGTCCCTTCCCGACGCTCCGGGGTCGTACCGGTACCCCCACTCGGTACTCCGTGGTAGTACCCGCAATCCTCATCGGTACTCCGAGGTGGTACCAGTACTCCCACCAGGTACTCCGGGGTAGCACCCATAACCCTCATCGGTACTCCGGGGTGGTACCAGTACCCCCACCCACTACTACAGGGTACAACTGCTGTCCCTACGGGCGGGCGGGGTTACACCCGACCTTTCTATCTCACCCACCACGTTAGGCCCGGTGTCCCTCCCCGACGTTCCGGGATAGAACCTGTTCCCCCAACAGTACTATGGGGTTGTACCGGAAACCTTTGAGATGCGCCGGAGTTCACCTGTTGTCCCTACGGGCGCGCCCTGTTAGACCCGGCCTCCCTTCCTGAGCCCCCAGGGTAGGCCTGGTATGCCTACCTGGTGCACCTGCTTAAGCCTGGCGTCCCTTCCCGACGCTCCGCGGTAGTACCGGTACCCCCACTCGGTACTCCGTCGTAGTAACCGTAATCCTCATCGGTACTCCGGGGTAGTACCGGTACCCCCAAACGGTACACCGTGGTAGCACCCGTAACCCTCATCGGTACTCCGGGGTGGTACCAGTACCCGCAACCGGCGCTCCGGGGTAGTACCGGTACCACCACTAGGCACTCCGGGGTGGTACCAGTACCCCCACCCAGTACTACAGGGTACAAATGCTGTCCCTACGGGCGCGCGATGTTAGACTCGCCCTTACTACCTAACCCTCTGCGTTAGGCCCAGTGTCCCTACCCGACGTTCCGGGATAGAACCTGTTCCCCCAACAGTACTATGGGGTTGTACCGGAAACCTTTGTGATGCGCCGGAGTTCACCTCTTGTCCATACGGGCGCGCCCTGTTAGACCCGGCCTCCCTTCCTGAGCCCCCAGGGTAGGCCTGGTATCCCTACCTGGTGCACCTGCTTAAGCCTGGAGTCCCTTCCCGACGCTCCGGGGTCGTACCGGTACCCCCACTCGGTACTCCGTCGTAGTAACCGTAATCCTCATCGGTACTCCAGGGTAGTACCGGTACCCCCAAACGGTACACCGTGGTAGCACCCGTAACCCTCATCGGTAATCCGGGGTGGTACCAGTACCCGCAACCGGCGCTCCGGGGTAGTACCGGTACCACCACTCGGCACTCCGGGGTGGTACCAGTACCCCCACCCAGTACTACAGGGTACAACTGCTGTCCCTACGGGCGCGCGGGGTTACACCCGACCTTTCTATCTCACCCACCACGTTAGGCCCGGTGTCCCTACCCGACGTTCCGGGACAGAACCTGTTCCCCCAACAGTACTATGGGGTTGTACCGGAAACCTTTGTGATGCGCCGGAGTTCACCTGTTGTCCCTACGGGCGCGCCCTGTTAGACCCGGCCTCCCTTCCTGAGCCCCCAGGGTAGGCCTGGTATCCCTACCTGGAGGACCTGCTTAAGCCTGGCGTCCCTTCCCGACGCTCCGGGGTAGTACCGGTACCCCCACTCGGTACTCCGTCGTAGTAACCGTAATCCTCATCGGTACTCCGTGGTAGTACCCGTAACGCCCAAACGGTACACCGTGGTAGTACCCGTAACCCTCATCGGTACTCCGGGGTGGTACCAGTACCCGCAACCGGCGCTCTAGGGTAGTACCGGTACCACCACTCGGCACTCCGGGGTGGTACCAGTACCCCCACCCAGTACTACAGGGTACAACTGCTGTCCCGACGGGCGCGCGGGGTTACACCCGACCTTTCTATCTCACCCACCACGTTAGGCCCGGTGTCCCTACCCGACGTTCCGGGATAGAACCTGTTCCCCCAACAGTACTATGGGGTTGTACCGGAAAGCTTTGTGATGCGCCGGAGTTCACCTGTTGTCCCTACGGGCGCGCCCTTTAGACCCGGCCTCCCTTCCTGAGCCCCCAGGGTAGGCCTGGTATCCCTACCTGGTGCACCTGCTTAAGCCTGGCGTCCCTTCCCTACGCTCCGGGGTAGTACCGGTACCCCCACTCGGTACTCCATCGTAGTAACCGTAATCCTCATCGGTACTCCGGGGTAGTACCGGTACCCCCACTCGGTACTCCGTGGTAGTACCCGCAATCCTCATCGGTACTCTGGGGTGGTACCAGTACTCCCAGCAGGTACTCCGGGGTAGCACCCATAACCCTCATCGGTACTCCGGGGTAGTACCCGGTACCCCCAAACGGTACATCGTGGTAGTACCCGTAACCCTCATCGGTAATCAGGGGTGGTACCAGTACCCGCAACCGGCGCTCCGGGGTAGTACCGGTACCACCACTCGGCACTCCGGGGTGGTACCAGTACCCCCACCCAGTACTACAGGGTACAACTGCTGTCCCTACGGGCGCGCGATGTTAGACTCGCCCTTACTACCTAACCCTCTGCGTTAGGCCCAGTGTCCCTCCCCGACGTTCTGGGATAGAACCTGTTCCCCCAACAGTACTATGGGGTTGTACCGGAAACCTTTGTGATGCGCCGGAGTTCACCTGTTGTCCCTACGGGCGCGCCCTGTTAGACCCGGCCTCCCTTCCGGAGCCCCCAGGGTAGGCCTGGTATCCCTACCTGGTGCACCTGCTTAAGCCTGGAGTCCCTTCCCGACGCTCCGGGGTCGTACCGGTACCCCCACTCGGTACTCCGTGGTAGTACCCGCAATCCTCATCGGTACTCCGAGGTGGTACCAGTACTCCCACCAGGTACTCCGGGGTAGCACCCATAACCCTCATCGGTACTCCGGGGTGGTACCAGTACCCCCACCCACTACTACAGGGTACAACTGCTGTCCCTACGGGCGGGCGGGGTTACACCCGACCTTTCTATCTCACCCACCACGTTAGGCCCGGTGTCCCTCCCCGACGTTCCGGGATAGAACCTGTTCCCCCAACAGTACTATGGGGTTGTACCGGAAACCTTTGAGATGCGCCGGAGTTCACCTGTTGTCCCTACGGGCGCGCCCTGTTAGACCCGGCCTCCCTTCCTGAGCCCCCAGGGTAGGCCTGGTATGCCTACCTGGTGCACCTGCTTAAGCCTGGCGTCCCTTCCCGACGCTCCGCGGTAGTACCGGTACCCCCACTCGGTACTCCGTCGTAGTAACCGTAATCCTCATCGGAACTCCGGGGTAGTACCGGTACCCCCAAACGGTACACCGTGGTAGCACCCGTAACCCTCATCGGTACTCCGGGGTGGTACCAGTACCCGCAACCGGCGCTCCGGGGTAGTACCGGTACCACCACTAGGCACTCCGGGGTGGTACCAGTACCCCCACCCAGTACTACAGGGTACAAATGCTGTCCCTACGGGCGCGCGATGTTAGACTCGCCCTTACTACCTAACCCTCTGCGTTAGGCCCAGTGTCCCTCCCCGACGTTCTGGGATAGAACCTGTTCCCCCAACAGTACTATGGGGTTGTACCGGAAACCTTTGTGATGCGCCGGAGTTCACCTGTTGTCCCTACGGGCGCGCCCTGTTAGACCCGGCCTCCCTTCCTGAGCCCCCAGGGTAGGCCTGGTATCCCTACCTGGTGCACCTGCTTAAGCCTGGCGCCCCTTCACGACGCTCCGGGGTCGTACCGGTACCCCCACTCGGTACTCCGTGGTAGTACCCGCAATCCTCATCGGTACTCCGGGGTGGTACCAGTACTCCCACCAGGTACTCCGGGGTAGCACCCGTAACCCTCATCGGTACTCCGGGGTGGTACCAGTACCCCCACCCACTACTACAGGGTACAACTGCTGTCCCTACGGGCGCACGGGGTTACACCCGACCTTTCTATCTCACCCACCACGTTAGGCCCGGTGTCCCTCCCCGACGTTCCGGGATAGAACCTGTTCCCCCAACAGGACTATGGGGTTGTACTGGAAAACTTTGTGATGCACCGGAGTTCACCTCTTGTCCCTACGGGCGCGCCCTGTTAGACCCGGCCTCCCTTCCTGAGCCCCCAGGGTAGGCCTGGTATCCCTACCTGGTGCACCTGCTTAAGCCTGGCGTCCCTTCCCGATGCTCCGGGGTAGTACCGGTACCCCCACCCGCTACTCCGTCGTAGTAACCGTAATCCTCATGGGTACTCCGGGGTAGTACCGGTACCCCCAAACGGTACACCGTGGTAGTACCCGTAACCCTCATCGGTAATCCGGGGTGGTACCAGTACCCGCAACCGGCGCTCCGGGTTAGTACCGGTACCACCACTAGGCACTCCGGGGTGGTACCAGTACCCCCACCCACTACTACAGGGTACAACTGCTGTCCCTACGGGCGCGCGATGTTAGACTCGCCCTTACTACCTAACCCTCTGCGTTAGGCCCAGTGTCCCTCCCCGACGTTCTGGGATAGAACCTGTTCCCCCAACAGTACTATGGGGTTGTACCGGAAACCTTTGTGATGCGCCGGAGTTCACCTGTTGTCCCTACGGGCGCGCCCTGTTAGACCCGGCCTCCCTTCCGGAGCCCCCAGGGTAGGCCTGGTATCCCTACCTGGTGCACCTGCTTAAGCCTGGCGTCCCTTCCCGACGCTCCGGGGTCGTACCGGTACCCCCACTCGGTACTCCGTGGTAGTACCCGCAATCCTCATCGGTACTCCGGGGTGGTACCAGTACTCCCAGCAGGTACTCCGGGGTAGCACCCATAACCCTCATCGGTACTCCGGGGTGGTACCAGTACCCCCACCCACTACTACAGGGTACAACTGCTGTCCCTACGGGCGGGCGGGGTTACACCCGACCTTTCTATCTCACCCACCACGTTAGGCCCGGTGTCCCTACCCGACGTTCCGGGATAGAACCTGTTCCCCCAACAGTACTATGGGGTTGTACCGGAAACCTTTGTGATGCGCCGGAGTTCACCTCTTGTCCCTACGGGCGCGCCCTGTTAGACCCGGCCTCCCTTCCTGAGCCCCCAGGGTAGGCCTGGTATCCCTACCTGGTGCACCTGCTTAAGCCTGGCGTCCCTTCCCAACGCTCCGCGGTAGTACCGGTACCCCCACTCGGTACTCCGTCGTAGTACCCGTAACCCTCATCGGTACTCCGGGGTGGTACCAGTACCCCCACCCAGTACTACACGGTACAACTGCTGTCCCTACGGGCGCGCGGGGTTACACCCGACCTTTCTATCTCACCCACCACGTTAGGCCCGGTGTCCCTCCCCGACGTTCCGGGATAGAACCTGTTCCCCCAACAGTACTATGGGGTTGTACCGGAAACCTTTGTGATGCGCCGGAGTTCACCTGTTGTCCCTACGGGCGCGCCCTGTTAGACCCGGCCTCCCTTCCTGAGCCCCCAGGGTAGGCCTGGTATGCCTACCTGGTGCACCTGCTTAAGCCTGGCGTCCCTTCCCGACGCTCCGCGGTAGTACCGGTACCCCCACTCGGTACTCCGTCGTAGTAACCGTAATCCTCATCGGTACTCCGGGGTAGTACCGGTACCCCCAAACGGTACACCGTGGTAGCACCCGTAACCCTCATCGGTACTCCGCGGTGGTACCAGTACCCGCAACCGGCGCTCCGGGGTAGTACCGGTACCACCACTCGGCACTCCGGGGTGGTACCAGTACCCCCACCCAGTACTACAGGGTACAAATGCTGTCCCTACGGGCGCGCGATGTTAGACTCGCCCTTACTACCTAACCCTCTGCGTTAGGCCCAGTGTCCCTCCCCGACGTTCTGGGATAGAACCTGTTCCCCCAACAGTACTATGGGGTTGTACCGGAAACCTTTGTGATGCGCCGGAGTTCACCTCTTGTCCATACGGGCGCGCCCTGTTAGACCCGGCCTCCCTTCCTGAGCCCCCAGGGTAGGCCTGGTATCCCTACCTGGTGCACCTGCTTAAGCCTGGAGTCCCTTCCCGACGCTCCGGGGTCGTACCGGTACCCCCACTCGGTACTCCGTCGTAGTAACCGTAATCCTCATCGGTACTCCAGGGTAGTACCGGTACCCCCAAACGGTACACCGTGGTAGCACCCGTAACCCTCATCGGTAATCCGGGGTGGTACCAGTACCCGCAACCGGCGCTCCGGGGTAGTACCGGTACCACCACTCGGCACTCCAGGGTGGTACCAGTACCCCCACCCAGTACTACAGGGTACAACTGCTGTCCCTACGGGCGCGCGGGGTTACACCCGACCTTTCTATCTCACCCACCACGTTAGGCCCGGTGTCCCTACCCGACGTTCCGGGACAGAACCTGTTCCCCCAACAGTACTATGGGGTTGTACCGGAAACCTTTGTGATGCGCCGGAGTTCACCTGTTGTCCCTACGGGCGCGCCCTGTTAGACCCGGCCTCCCTTCCTGAGCCCCCAGGGTAGGCCTGGTATCCCTACCTGGAGGACCTGCTTAAGCCTGGCGTCCCTTCCCGACGCTCCGGGGTAGTACCGGTACCCCCACTCGGTACTCCGTCGTAGTAACCGTAATCCTCATCGGTACTCCGGGGTAGTACCGGTACCCCCAATCGGTACACCGTGTAGTACCCGTAACCCTCATCGGTAACCCGGGGTGGTATCAGTACCCGCAACCGGCGCTCCGGGGTAGTACCGGTACCACTACTCGGCACTCCGGGGTGGTACCAGTACCCCCACCCAGTACTACAGGGTACAACTGCTGTCCCTACGGGCGGGCGGGGTTACACCCGACCTTTCTATCTCACCCACCACATTAGGCCCGGTGTCCCTACCCGACGTTCCGGGATAGAACCTTTTTCCCCAACAGTACTATGGGGTTGTACCGGAAAGCTTTGTGATGCGCCGGAGTTCACCTGTTGTCCCTACGGGCACGCCCTTTAGACCCGGCCTCCCTTCCTGAGCCCCCAGGGTAGGCCTGGTATCCCTACCTGGTGCACCTGCTTAAGCCTGGTGTCCCTTCCCGACGCTCCGGGGTAGTACCGGTACCCCCACTCGGTACTCCGTCGTAGTAACCGTAATCCTCATCGGTACTCCGGGGTAGTACCGGTACCCCCACTCGGTACTCCGTGGTAGTACCCGCAATCCTCATCGGTACTCTGGGGTGGTACCAGTACTCCCAGCAGGTATTCCGGGGTAGCACCCATAACCCTCATCGGTACTCCGGGGTGGTACCGGTACCCCTAAACGGTACACCGTGGTAGTACCCGTAACCCTCATCGGTACTCCGGGGTGGTACCAGTACCCGCAACCGGCGCTCCGGGGTAGTACCGGTACCACCACTCGGCACTCCAGGGTGGTACCAGTACCCCCACCCACTACTACAGGCTACAACTGCTGTCCCTACGGGCGGGCGGGGTTACATCCGACCTTTCTATCTCACCCACCACGTTAGGCCCGGTGTCCCTCCCCGACGTTCCGGGATAGAACCTGTTCCCCCAACAGTACTATGGGGTTGTACCGGAAACCTTTGTGATGCGCCGGAGTTCACCTGTTGTCCCTACGGGCGCGCCCTGTTAGACCCGGCCTCCCTTCCTGAGCCCCCAGGGTAGGCCTGGTATCCCTACCTGGTGCACCTGCTTAAGCCTGGCGTCCCTTCCCGACGCTCCGGGGTAGTACCGGTACCCCCACTCGGTACTCCGTCGTAGTAACCGCAATCCTCATCGGTACTCCGGGGTAGTACCGGTACCCCCAAACGGTACACCGTGGTAGTACCCGTAACCCTCATCGGTACTCCGGGGTGGTACCAGTACCCGCAACCGGCGCTCCGGGGTAGTACCGGTACCACCACTCGGCACTCCGGGGTGGTACCAGTACCCCCACCCACTACTACAGGCTACAACTGCTGTCCCTACGGGCGCGCGGGGTTACACCCGACCTTTCTATCTCACCCTCTGCGTTAGGCCCGGTGTCCCTCCCCGACGTTCCGGGATAGAACCTGTTCCCCCAACAGTACTATGGGGTTGTACCGGAAACCTTTGTGATGCGCCGGAGTTCACCTGTTGTCCCTACGGGCGCGCCCTGTTAGACCCGTCCTCCCTTCCTGAGCCCCCAGGGTAGGCCTGGTATGCCTACCTGGTGCACCTGCTTAAGCCTGGCGTCCCTTCCCGACGCTCCGGGGTAGTACCGGTACCCCCACTCGGTACTCCGTCGTAGTAACCGTAATCCTCATCGGTACTCCGTGGTAGTACCCGTAACGCCCAAACGGTACACCGTGGTAGTACCCGTAACCCTCATCGGTACTCCGGGGTGGTACCAGTACCCGCAACCGGCGCTCTAGGGTAGTACCGGTACCACCATTCGGCACTCCGGGGTGGTACCAGTACCCCCACCCAGTACTACAGGGTACAACTGCTGTCCCTACGGGCGCGCGGGGTTACACCCGACCTTTCTATCTCACCCACCACGTTAGGCCCGGTGTCCCTCCCCGACGTTCCGGGATAGAACCTGTTCCCCCAACAGTACTATGGGGTTGTACCGGAAAGCTTTGTGATGCGCCGGAGTTCACCTGTTGTCCCTACGGGCGCGCCCTTTAGACCCGGCCTCCCTTCCTGAGCCCCCAGGGTAGGCCTGGTATCCCTACCTGGTGCACCTGCTTAAGCCTGGCGTCCCTTCCCTACGCTCCGGGGTAGTACCGGTACCCCCACTCGGTACTCCATCGTAGTAACCGTAATCCTCATCGGTACTCCGGGGTAGTACCGGTACCCCCACTCGGTACTCCGTGGTAGTACCCGCAATCCTCATCGGTACTCTGGGGTGGTACCAGTACTCCCAGCAGGTACTCCGGGGTAGCACCCATAACCCTCATCGGTACTCCGGGGTAGTACCCGGTACCCCCAAACGGTACATCGTGGTAGTACCCGTAACCCTCATCGGTAATCAGGGGTGGTACCAGTACCCGCAACCGGCGCTCCGGGGTAGTACCGGTACCACCACTCGGCACTCCGGGGTGGTACCAGTACCCCCACCCAGTACTACAGGTTACAACTGCTGTCCCTACGGGCGCGCGATGTTAGACTCGCCCTTACTACCTAACCCTCTGCGTTAGGCCCAGTGTCCCTCCCCGACGTTCTGGGATAGAACCTGTTCCCCCAACAGTACTATGGGGTTGTACCGGAAACCTTTGTGATGCGCCGGAGTTCACCTGTTGTCCCTACGGGCGCGCCCTGTTAGACCCGGCCTCCCTTCCGGAGCCCCCAGGGTAGGCCTGGTATCCCTACCTGGTGCACCTGCTTAAGCCTGGAGTCCCTTCCCGACGCTCCGGGGTCGTACCGGTACCCCCACTCGGTACTCCGTGGTAGTACCCGCAATCCTCATCGGTACTCCGAGGTGGTACCAGTACTCCCACCAGGTACTCCGGGGTAGCACCCATAACCCTCATCGGTACTCCGGGGTGGTACCAGTACCCCCACCCACTACTACAGGGTACAACTGCTGTCCCTACGGGCGGGCGGGGTTACACCCGACCTTTCTATCTCACCCACCACGTTAGGCCCGGTGTCCCTCCCCGACGTTCCGGGATAGAACCTGTTCCCCCAACAGTACTATGGGGTTGTACCGGAAACCTTTGAGATGCGCCGGAGTTCACCTGTTGTCCCTACGGGCGCGCCCTGTTAGACCCGGCCTCCCTTCCTGAGCCCCCAGGGTAGGCCTGGTATGCCTACCTGGTGCACCTGCTTAAGCCTGGCGTCCCTTCCCGACGCTCCGCGGTAGTACCGGTACCCCCACTCGGTACTCCGTCGTAGTAACCGTAATCCTCATCGGTACTCCGGGGTAGTACCGGTACCCCCAAACGGTACACCGTGGTAGCACCCGTAACCCTCATCGGTACTCCGGGGTGGTACCAGTACCCGCAACCGGCGCTCCGGGGTAGTACCGGTACCACCACTAGGCACTCCGGGGTGGTACCAGTACCCCCACCCAGTACTACAGGGTACAAATGCTGTCCCTACGGGCGCGCGATGTTAGACTCGCCCTTACTACCTAACCCTCTCCGTTAGGCCCAGTGTCCCTCCCCGACGTTCTGGGATAGAACCTGTTCCCCCAACAGTACTATGGGGTTGTACCGGAAACCTTTGTGATGCGCCGGAGTTCACCTGTTGTCCCTACGGGCGCGCCCTGGTAGACCCGGCCTCCCTTCCGGAGCCCCCAGGGTAGGCCTGGTGTCCCTACCTGGTGCACCTGCTTAAGCCTGGCGCCCCTTCACGACGCTCCGGGGTCGTACCGGTACCCCCACTCGGTACTCCGTGGTAGTACCCGCAATCCTCATCGGTACTCCGGGGTGGTACCAGTACTCCCACCAGGTACTCCGGGGTAGCACCCGTAACCCTCATCGGTACTCCGGGGTGGTACCAGTACCCCCACCCACTACTACAGGGTACAACTGCTGTCCCTACGGGCGCACGGGGTTACACCCGACCTTTCTATCTCACCCACCACGTTAGGCCCGGTGTCCCTCCCCGACGTTCCGGGATAGAACCTGTTCCCCCAACAGGACTATGGGGTTGTACTGGAAAACTTTGTGATGCACCGGAGTTCACCTCTTGTCCCTACGGGCGCGCCCTGTTAGACCCGGCCTCCCTTCCTGAGCCCCCAGGGTAGGCCTGGTATCCCTACCTGGTGCACCTGCTTAAGCCTGGCGTCCCTTCCCGACGCTCCGGGGTAGTACCGGTACCCCCACCCGCTACTCCGTCGTAGTAACCGTAATCCTCATGGGTACTCCGGGGTAGTACCGGTACCCCCAAACGGTACACCGTGGTAGTACCCGTAACCCTCATCGGTAATCCGGGGTGGTACCAGTACCCGCAACCGGCGCTCCGGGGTAGTACCGGTACCACCACTAGGCACTCCGGGGTGGTACCAGTACCCCCACCCAGTACTACAGGGTACAACTGCTGTCCCTACGGGCGAGCGGGATTAGACTCACCATTACTACCTGACCCTCCGCGTTAGGCCCGGTGTCCCTACCCGACGTTCCGGGATAGAACCGGTTCCCCCAACAGTACTATGGGCTTGTACCGGAAACCTTTGTGATGCGCCGGAGTTCACCTGTTCTCCCTACGGGCGCGCCCTGTTAGACCCGGCCTCCCTTCCTGAGCCCCCAGGGTAGGCCTGGAATGCCTACCTTGTGCACCTGCTGAAGCCTGGCGTCCCTTCCCGACGCTCCGGGGTTGTACCGGTACCCCCACCTGGTGCTCCTGGGTGGTACCTGTAACCCTCTACGATACTCCGGGGTGGTACCAGTACTCCCACCAGGTACTCCGGGGTAGTACCCGTAACCCTCATCGGTACTCCGGGGTGGTACCAGTACCCGCAACCGGCGCTCCGGGGTGGTACCGGTACCGCCACTCGGCACTCCGGGGTGGTACCAGTACCCCCACCCAGTACTACAGGGTACAACTGCTGTCCCTTCTGCTGCGCAGGGTGAGACCCGCCCTTTCTATCTGACCCTCCGCGTTAGTCCCGGTGTCCCTACCCGACGTTCCGGGATAGAACCTGTTCCCCCAACAGTACTATAGGGTTGTACCGGAAAGCTTTGTGATGCGCCGGAGTTCACCTGTTGTCCCTACGGGCGCGCCCTTTAGACCCGGCCTCCCTTCCTGAGCCCCCAGGGTAGGCCTGGTATCCCTACCTGGTGCACCTGCTTAAGCCTGGCGTCCCTTCCCGACGCTCCGGGGTAGTACCGGTACCCCCACTCGCTACTCCGTCGTAGTAACCGTAATCCTCATCGGTACTCCGGGGTAGTACCGGTACCCCCACACGGTACACCGTGGTAGTACCCGTAACCCTCATCGGTAATCCGGGGTGGTACCAGTACCCGCAACTGGCGCTCCGGGGTAGTACCGGTAGCACCACTCGGCACTCCGGGGTGGTACCAGTACCCCCACCCACTACTACAGGGTACAACTGCTGTCCCTACGGGCGCGCGATGTTAGACTCGCCCTTACTACCTAACCCTCCGCTTTAGGCCCAGTGTCCCTCCCCGACGTTCCGGGATAGAACCTGTTCCCCCAACAGTACTATGGGGTTGTACCGGAAACCTTTGTGATGCGCCGGAGTTCACCTGTTGTCCCTACGGGCGCGCCCTGTTAGACCCAGCCTCCCTTCCGGAGCCCCCAGGGTAGGCCTGGTATCCCTACCTGGTGCACCTGCTTAAGCCTGGCGTCCCTTCCCGACGCTCCGGGGTAGTACCGGTACCCCCACTCGGTACTCCGTGGTAGTACCCGCAATCCTCATCGGTACTCCGGGGTAGTACCGGTACCCCCAAACGGTACACCGTGGTAGTACCCGTAACCCTCATCGGTACTCCGGGGTGGTACCAGTACCCGCAACCGGCGCTCCGGGGTAGTACCGGTACCACCACTCGGCACTCCGGGGTGGTACCAGTACCCCCACCCAGTACTACAAGGTACAACTGCTGTTCCTACGGGCGCGTGGGGTTGCACATGCCCTTTCTACCTAACCCTCTCCATTAGGCCCGGTGTCCCTCCCCGACGTTCTGGGATAGAACCTGTTCCCCCAACAGTACTATGGGGTTGTACCGGAAACCTTTGTGATGCGCCGGAGTTCACCTGTTGTCCCTACGGGCGCGCCCTGTTAGACCCGGCCTCCCTTCCTGAGCCCCCAGGGTAGGCCTGGTATCCCTACCTGGAGGACCTGCTTAAGCCTGGCGTCCCTTCCCGACGCTCCGGGGTCGTACCGGTACCCCCACTCGGTACTCCGTGGTAGTACCCGCAATCCTCATCGGTACTCCGGGGTGGTACCAGTACTCCCACCAGGTACACCGGGGTAGCACCCGTAACCCTCATCGGTACTCCGGGGTGGTACCAGTACCCCCACCCAGTACTACAGGGTACAACTGCTGTCCCTACGGGCGGGCGGGGTTACACCCGACCTTTCTATCTCACCCACCACGTTGGGCCCGGTGTCCCTCCCCGACGTTCCGGGATAGAACCTGTTCCCCCAACAGTACTATGGGGTTGTACCGGAAAGCTTTGTGATGCGCCGGAGTTCACCTGTTGTCCCTACGGGCGTGCCCTGTTAGACCCGGCCTCCCTTCCTGAGCCCCCAGGGTAGGCCTGGTATCCCTACCTGGTGCACCTGCTTAAGCCTGGCGTCCCTTCCCGACGCTTCGGGGTAGTACCGGTACCCCCACTCGGTACTCCGTCGTAGTAACCGTAATCCTCATCGGTACTCCAGGGTAGTACCGGTACCCCCAAACGGTACACCGTGGTAGCACCCGTAACCCTCATCGGTAATCCGGGGTGGTACCAGTACCCGCAACCGGCGCTCCGGGGTAGTACCGGTACCACCACTCGGCACTCCAGGGTGGTACCAGTACCCCCACCCAGTACTACAGGGTACAACTGCTGTCCCTACGGGCGCGCGATGTTAGACTCGCCCTTACTACCTGACCCTGCGCGTTAGGCCCGGTGTCCCTACCCGACGTTCCGGGACAGAACCTGTTCCCCCAACAGTACTATGGGGTTGTACCGGAAACCTTTGTGATGCGCCGGAGTTCACCTGTTGTCCCTACGGGCGCGCCCTGTTAGACCCGGCCTCCCTTCCTGAGCCCCCAGGGTAGGCCTGGTATCCCTACCTGGTGCACCTGCTTAAGCCTGGCGTCCCTTCCCGACGCTCCGGGGTAGTACCGGTACCCCCACTCGGTACTCCGTGGTAGTACCCGCAATCCTCATCGGTACTCCGGGGTAGTACCGGTACCCCCAAACGGTACACCGTGGTAGTACCCGTAACCCTCATCGGTACTCCGGGGTGGTACCAGTACCCGCAACCGGCGCTCCGGGGTAGTACCGGTACCACCACTCGGCACTCCGGGGTGGTACCAGTACCCCCACCCAGTACTACAAGGTACAACTGCTGTTCCTACGGGCGCGTGGGGTTGCACATGCCCTTTCTACCTAACCCTCTCCATTAGGCCCGGTGTCCCTCCCCGACGTTCTGGGATAGAACCTGTTCCCCCAACAGTACTATGGGGTTGTACCGGAAACCTTTGTGATGCGCCGGAGTTCACCTGTTGTCCCTACGGGCGCGCCCTGTTAGACCCGGCCTCCCTTCCTGAGCCCCCAGGGTAGGCCTGGTATCCCTACCTGGAGGACCTGCTTAAGCCTGGCGTCCCTTCCCGACGCTCCGGGGTCGTACCGGTACCCCCACTCGGTACTCCGTGGTAGTACCCGCAATCCTCATCGGTACTCCGGGGTGGTACCAGTACTCCCACCAGGTACACCGGGGTAGCACCCGTAACCCTCATCGGTACTCCGGGGTGGTACCAGTACCCCCACCCACTACTACAGGGTACAACTGCTGTCCCTACGGGCGGGCGGGGTTACACCCGACCTTTCTATCTCACCCACCACGTTGGGCCCGGTGTCCCTCCCCGACGTTCCGGGATAGAACCTGTTCCCCCAACAGTACTATGGGGTTGTACCGGAAAGCTTTGTGATGCGCCGGAGTTCACCTGTTGTCCCTACGGGCGTGCCCTGTTAGACCCGGCCTCCCTTCCTGAGCCCCCAGGGTAGGCCTGGTATCCCTACCTGGTGCACCTGCTTAAGCCTGGCGTCCCTTCCCGACGCTTCGGGGTAGTACCGGTACCCCCACTCGGTACTCCGTCGTAGTAACCGTAATCCTCATCGGTACTCCAGGGTAGTACCGGTACCCCCAAACGGTACACCGTGGTAGCACCCGTAACCCTCATCGGTAATCCGGGGTGGTACCAGTACCCGCAACCGGCGCTCCGGGGTAGTACCGGTACCACCACTCGGCACTCCAGGGTGGTACCAGTACCCCCACCCAGTACTACAGGGTACAACTGCTGTCCCTACGGGCGCGCGATGTTAGACTCGCCCTTACTACCTGACCCTGCGCGTTAGGCCCGGTGTCCCTACCCGACGTTCCGGGACAGAACCTGTTCCCCCAACAGTACTATGGGGTTGTACCGGAAACCTTTGTGATGCGCCGGAGTTCACCTGTTGTCCCTACGGGCGCGCCCTGTTAGACCCGGCCTCCCTTCCTGAGCCCCCAGGGTAGGCCTGGTATCCCTACCTGGTGCACCTGCTTAAGCCTGGAGTCCCTTCCCGACGCTCCGCGGTAGTACCGGTACCCCCACTCGGTACTCCGTCGTAGTAACCGTAATCCTCATCGGTACTCCGGGGTAGTACCGGTACCCCCAAACGGTACACCGGGTAGTACCCGTAACCCTCATCGGTAATCCAGGGTGGTACCAGTACCCGCAACCGGCGCTCCGGGGTAGTACCGGTACCACCACTCGGCACTCCGGGGTGGTACCAGTACCCCCACCCAGTACTACAGGGTACAACTGCTGTCCCTACGGGCGGGCGGGGTTACACCCGACCTTTCTATCTCACCCACCACATTAGGCCCGGTGTCCCTACCCGACGTTCCGGGATAGAACCTTTTTCCCCAACAGTACTATGGGGTTGTACCGGAAAGCTTTGTGATGCGCCGGAGTTCACCTGTTGTCCCTACGGGCACGCCCTTTAGACCCGGCCTCCCTTCCTGAGCCCCCAGGGTAGGCCTGGTATCCCTACCTGGTGCACCTGCTTAAGCCTGGTGTCCCTTCCCGACGCTCCGGGGTAGTACCGGTACCCCCACTCGGTACTCCGTCGTAGTAACCGTAATCCTCATCGGTACTCCGGGGTAGTACCGGTACCCCCACTCGGTACTCCGTGGTAGTACCCGCAATCCTCATCGGTACTCTGGGGTGGTACCAGTACTCCCAGCAGGTATTCCAGGGTAGCACCCATAACCCTCATCGGTACTCCGGGGTGGTACCGGTACCCCTAAACGGTACACCGTGGTAGTACCCGTAACCCTCATCGGTACTCCGGGGTGGTACCAGTACCCGCAACCGGCGCTCCGGGGTAGTACCGGTACCACCACTCGGCACTCCAGGGTGGTACCAGTACCCCCACCCACTACTACAGGCTACAACTGCTGTCCCTACGGGCGGGCGGGGTTACATCCGACCTTTCTATCTCTCCCACCACGTTAGGCCCGGTGTCCCTCCCCGACGTTCCGGGATAGAACCTGTTCCCCCAACAGTACTATGGGGTTGTACCGGAAACCTTTGTGATGCGCCGGAGTTCACCTGTTGTCCCTACGGGCGCGCCCTGTTAGACCCGTCCTCCCTTCCTGAGCCCCCAGGGTAGGCCTGGTATGCCTACCTGGTGCACCTGCTTAAGCCTGGCGTCCCTTCCCGACGCTCCGGGGTAGTACCGGTACCCCCACTCGGTACTCCGTCGTAGTAACCGCAATCCTCATCGGTACTCCGTGGTAGTACCCGTAACGCCCAAACGGTACATCGTGGTAGTACCCGTAACCCTCATCGGTACTCCGGGGTGGTACCAGTACCCACAACCGGCGCTCTAGGGTAGTACCGGTACCACCACTCGGCACTCCGGGGTGGTACCAGTACCCCCACCCAGTACTACAGGGTACAACTGCTGTCCCTACGGGCGCACGGGGTTACACCCGACCTTTCAACCTGACCCTCCGCTTTAGGCCCGGTGTCCCTACCCGACGTTCCGGGATAGAACCTGTTCCCCCAACAGTACTATGGGCTTGTACCGGAAACCTTTGTGATGCGCCGGAGTTCACCTGTTGTCCCTACGGGCGCGCCCTGTTACACCCGGCCTCCCTTCCTGACCCCCCAGGGTAGGCCTGGTATCCCTACCTGGTGCACCTGCTTAAGCCTGGCGTCCCTTCCCGACGCTCCGGGGTAGTACCGGTACCCCCACTCGGTACTCCGTGGTAGTACCTGTAACCCTCTACGGTACTCCGGGGTGGTACCAGTACTCCCACCAGGTACTCCGGTGTAGTACCCGTAACCCTCATTGGTACACCGGGGTGGAACCTGTACCCGCAACCGGCGCTCCGGGGTAGTACCGGTACCACCACTCGGCACTCCGGGGTGGTACCAGTACCCCCAGCCAGTACTACAAGGTACAACTGCTGTCCCTACGGGCGCGCGATGTTAGACTCGCCCTTACTACCTAACCCTCTGCATTAGGCCCGGTGTCCCTCCCCGACGTTCCGGGATAGAACCTGTTCCCCCAACAGTACTATGGGCTTGTACCGGAAACCTTTCTGATGCGCCGCAGTTCACCTGTTGTCCCTACGGGCGCGCCCTGTTAGACCCGGCCTCCCTTCCTGAGCCCCCAGGGTAGGCCTGGTATCCCTACCTGGTGCACCTGCTTAAGCCTGGCGTCCCTTCCCGACGCTCCGGGGTAGTACCGGTACCCCCACTCGGTACTCCGTCGTAGTACCCGCAATCCTCATCGGTACTCCGGGGTGGTACCAGTACTCCCACCAGGTAGTCCGGGATAGCAGCCGTAACCCTCTACGGTACTGCGGGGTGGTACCTGTACCCGCAGCGGGCGCTCCGGGGTGGTACCGGTACCACCACTCGGCACTCCGGTGTGGTACCAGTACCCCCACCCACTACTACAGGGTACAACTGCTGTCCCTACGGGCGAGCGGGATTAGACTCACCATTACTACCTGACCCTCCGCGTTAGGCCCGGTGTCCCTACCCGACGTTCCGGGATAGAACCGGTTCCCCCAACAGTACTATGGGCTTGTACCGGAAACCTTTGTGATGCGCCGGAGTTCACCTGTTCTCCCTACGGGCGCGCCCTTTTAGACCCGGCCTCCCTTCCTGAGCCCCCAGGGTAGGCCTGGAATGCCTACCTTGTGCACCTGCTTAAGCCTGGCTTCCCTTCCCGACGCTCCGGGGTTGTACCGGTACCCCCACCTGGTGCTCCTGGGTGGTACCTGTAACCCTCTACGATACTCCGGGGTGGTACCAGTACTCCCACCAGGTACTCCGGGGTAGTACCCGTAACCCTCATCGGTACTCCGGGGTGGTACCAGTATCCGCAACCGGCGCTCCGGGGTGGTACCGGTACCGCCACTCGGCACTCCGGGGTGGTACCAGTACCCCCACCCAGTACTACAGGGTACAACTGCTGTCCCTTCTGCTGCGCGGGGTGAGACCCGCCCTTTCTATCTGACCCTCCGCGTTAGGCCCGGTGTCCCTACCCGACGTTCCGGGATAGAACCTGGTCCCCCAACAGTACTATGGGGTTGTACCGGAAACCTTTGTGATGCGCCGGAGATCACCTCTTGTCCCTACGGGCGCGCCCTGTTAGACCCGGCCTCCCTTCCTGAGCCCCCAGGGTAGGCCTGGTATCCCTACCTGGTGCACCTGCTTAAGCCTGGCGTCCCTTCCCGACGCTCCGGGGTAGTACCGGTACCCCCACTCGCTACTCCGTCGTAGTAACCGTAATCCTCCTCGGTACTCCGTGGTAGTACCGGTACCCCTAAACGGTACACCGTGGTAGTACCCGTAACCCTCATCGGTACTCCGGGGTGGTACCAGTACCCGCAACCGGCGCTCCGGGGTAGTACCGGTACCACCACTCGGCACTCCGGGGTGGTACCAGTACCCCCACCCACTACTACAGGGTACAACTGCTGTTCCTACGGGCGCGTGGGGTTGCACATGCCCTTTCTACCTAACCCTCTGCATTAGGCCCGGTGTCCCTCCCCGACGTTCTGGGATAGAACCTGTTCCCCCAACAGTACTATGGGGTTGTACCGGAAACCTTTGTGATGCGCCGGAGTTCACCTGTTGTCCCTACGGGCGCGCCCTGTTAGACCCGGCCTCCCTTCCTGATCCCCCAGGGTAGGCCTGGTATCCCTACCTGGTGCACCTGCTTAAGCCTGGCGTCCCTTCCCGACGCTCCGGGGTCGTACCGGTACCCCCACTCGGTACTCCGTGGTAGTACCCGCAATCCTCATCGGTACTCCGGGGTGGTACCAGTACTCCCACCAGGTACACCGGGGTAGCACCCGTAACCCTCATCGGTACTCCGGGGTGGTACCAGTACCCCCACCCACTACTACAGGGTACAACTGCTGTCCCTACGGGCGCGCGGGGTTACACCCGACCTTTCTATCTCACCCACCATGTTAGGCACGGTGTCCCTACCCGACGTTCCGGGATAGAACCTGTTCCCCCAACAGTACTATGAGGTTGTACCAGAAACCTTTGTGATGCGCCGGAGATCACCTCTTGTCCCTACGGGCGCGCCCTGTTAGACCCGGCCTCCCTTCCTGAGCCCCCAGGGTAGGCCTGGTATCCCTACCTGGTGCACCTGCTTAAGCCTGGCGTCCCTTCCCGACGCTCTGGGGTAGTACCGGTACCCCTACTCGGTACTCCGTCGTAGTAACCGTAATCCTCATCGGTACTCCGGGCTAGTACCGGTACCCCCAAACGGTACACCGGGGTAGCACCCGTAAACCTCATCGGTACTCCGGGGTGGTACCAGTACCCGCAACCGGCGCTCCGGGGTAGTACCGGTAGCACCACTCGGCACTCCGGGGTGGTACCAGTACCCCCACCCACTACTACAGGGTACAACTGCTGTCCCTACGGGCGCGCGATGTTAGACTCGCCCTTACTACCTAACCCTCTGCGTTAGGCCCAGTGTCCCTCCCCGACGTTCTGGGATAGAACCTGTTCCCCCAACAGTACTATGGGGTTGTACCGGAAACCTTTGTGATGCGCCGGAGATCACCTCTTGTCCCTACGGGCGCGTCCTGTTAGACCCGGCCTCCCTTCCGGAGCCCCCAGGGTAGGCCTGGTATCCCTACCTGGTGCACCTGCTTAAGCCTGGAGTCCCTTCCCGACGCTCCGGGGTCGTACCGGTACCCCCACTCGGTACTCCGTCGTAGTACCCGTAACCCTCATCGGTACTCTGGGGTGGTACCAGTACCCCCACCCAGTACTACAGGGTACAACTGCTGTCCCTATTGGCGCGCGGGGTTACACCCAACCTTTCTATCTCACCCACCACGTTAGGCCCGGTGTCCCTCCCCGACGTTCCGGGATAGAACCTGTTCCCCCAACAGGACTATGGGGTTGTACTGGAAAACTTTGTGATGCACCGGAGTTCACCTCTTGTCCCTACGGGCGCGCCCTGTTAGACCCGGCCTCCCTTCCTGAGCCCCCAGGGTAGGCCTGGTATCACTACCTGGTCCACCTGCTTAAGCCTGGCGTCCCTTCCCGACGCTCTGGGGTAGTACCGGTACCCCCACTCGGTACTCCGTCGTAGTAACCGTAATCCTCACCGGTACTCTGGGGTAGTACCGGTACACCCAAATGGTACACCGTGGTAGTACCCGTAACCCTCATCGGTACCCCGGGGGTGGTACCAGTACCCGCAACCAGCGCTCCGGGGTAGTACCGGTACCACCACTCGGCACTCCGGGGTGGTACCAGTACCCCCACCCAGTACTACAGGGTACAACTGCTGTCCCTAATGCTGCGCGGGGTGAGACCCGCCCTTTCTATCTGACTCTCCGCGTTAGGCCCGGTGTCCCTACCCGACGTTCCGGGATAGAACCTGTTCCCCCAACAGTACTATGGGGTTGTACCGGAAACCTTTGTGATGCGCCGGAGATCACCTCTTGTCCCTACGGGCGCGCCCTGTTAGACCCGGCCTCCCTTCCTGAGCCCCCAGGGTAGGCCTGGTATCCCTACCTGGTGCACCTGCTTAAGCCTGGCGTCCCTTCCCGACGCTCCGGGGTAGTACCGGTACCCCCACTCGGTACTCCGTCGTAGTAACCGCAATCCTCATCGGTACTCCGGGGTAGTACCGGTACCCCCACTCGGTACTCCGTGGTAGTACCCGCAATCCTCATCGGTACTCCGGGGTGGTACCAGTACTCCCACCAGGTACTCCGGGGTAGCACCCGTAACCCTCATCGGTACTCCGGGGTGGTACCAGTACTCCCACCCACTACTACAGGGTACAACTGCTGTCCCTACGGGCGGGCGGGGTTACACCCGACCTTTCTATCTCACCCACCACGTTGGGCCCGGTGTCCCTACCCGACGTTCCGGGATAGAACCTGTTCCCCCAACAGTATTATGGGCTTGTACCGGAAACCTTTGTGATGCGCCGGAGTTCACCTGTTGTCCCTAAGGGCGCGCTCTGTTAGACCCGGCCTCCCTTCCTGAGCCCCCAGGGTAGGCCTGGTATCCCTACCTGGAGGACCTGCTTAAGCCTGGCGTCCCTTCCCTACGCTCTGGGGTAGTACCGGTACCCCCACTCGCTACTCCGTCGTAGTAACCGTAATCCTCATCGGTACTCCGGGGTAGTACCGGTACCCCCAAACGGTACACCATGGTAGCACCCGTAACCCTCATCGGTAATCCGGGGTGGTACCAGTACCCGCAACCGGCGCTCCTGGGTAGTACCGGTAGCACCACTCGGCACTCCAGGGTGGTACCAGTACCCCCACCCAGTACTACAGGGTACAACTGCTGTCCCTACGGGCGCGCGATGTTAGACCCGCCCTTACTACCTGACCCTCTGCATTAGGCCCGGTGTCCCTCCCCGACGTTCCGGGATAGAACCTGTTCCCCCAACAGTACTATGGGGTTGTACCGAAACCTTTGTGATGCGCCGGAGTTCACCTGTTGTCCCTATGGGCGCGCCCTGTTAGACCCGGCCTCCCTTCCTGATCCCCCAGGGTAGGCCTGGTATCCCTACCTGGTGCACCTGCTTAAGCCTGGCGTCCCTTCCCGACGCTCCGGGGTAGTACCGGTACCCCCACTCGGTACTCCGTCGTAGTAACCGCAATCCTCATCGGTACTCCGGGGTAGTACCGGTACCCCCACTCGGTACTCCGTGGTAGTACCCGCAATCCTCATCGGTACTCCGGGGTGGTACCAGTACTCCCACCAGGTACTCCGGGGTAGCACCCGTAACCCTCATCGGTACTCCGGGGTGGTACCAGTACCCCCACCCACTACTACAGGGTACAACTGCTGTCCCTACGGGCGGGCGGGGTTACACCCGACCTTTCTATCTCACCCACCACGTTAGGCCCGGTGTCCCTCCCCGACGTTCCGGGATAGAACCTGTTCCCCCAACAGTACTATGGGGTTGTACCGGAAACCTTTGTGATGCGCCGGAGTTCACCTGTTGTCCCTACGGGCGTGCCCTGTTAGACCCGGCCTCCCTTCCTGAGCCCCCAGGGTAGGCCTGGTATCCCTACCTGGTGCACCTGCTTAAGCCTGGCGTCCCTTCCCGACGCTCTGGGGTAGTACCGGTACCCCCACTCGGTACTCCGTCGTAGTAACCGTAATCCTCACCGGTACTCTGGGGTAGTACCGGTACCCCCAAATGGTACACCGTGGTAGTACCCGTAACCCTCATCGGTACCCCGGGGGTGGTACCAGTACCCGCAACCAGCGCTCCGGGGTAGTACCGGTACCACCACTCGGCACTCCGGGGTGGTACCAGTACCCCCACCCAGTACTACAGGGTACAACTGCTGTCCCTAATGCTGCGCGGGGTGAGACCCGCCCTTTCTATCTGACTCTCCGCGTTAGGCCCGGTGTCCCTACCCGACGTTCCGGGATAGAACCTGTTCCCCCAACAGTACTATGGGGTTGTACCGGAAACCTTTGTGATGCGCCGGAGATCACCTCTTGTCCCTACGGGCGCGCCCTGTTAGACCCGGCCTCCCTTCCTGAGCCCCCAGGGTAGGCCTGGTATCCCTACCTGGTGCACCTGCTTAAGCCTGGCGTCCCTTCCCGACGCTCCGGGGTAGTACCGGTACCCCCACTCGGTACTCCGTCGTAGTAACCGCAATCCTCATCGGTACTCCGGGGTAGTACCGGTACCCCCACTCGGTACTCCGTGGTAGTACCCGCAATCCTCATCGGTACTCCGGGGTGGTACCAGTACTCCCACCAGGTACTCCGGGGTAGCACCCGTAACCCTCATCGGTACTCCGGGGTGGTACCAGTACCCCCACCCACTACTACAGGGTACAACTGCTGTCCCTACGGGCGGGCGGGGTTACACCCGACCTTTCTATCTCACCCACCACGTTGGGCCCGGTGTCCCTACCCGACGTTCCGGGATAGAACCTGTTCCCCCAACAGTATTATGGGCTTGTACCGGAAACCTTTGTGATGCGCCGGAGTTCACCTGTTGTCCCTATGGGCGCGTCCTGTTAGACCCGGCCTCCCTTCCTGAGCCCCCAGGGTAGGCCTGGTATCCCTACCTGGAGGACCTGCTTAAGCCTGGCGTCCCTTCCCTACGCTCTGGGGTAGTACCGGTACCCCCACTCGCTACTCCGTCGTAGTAACCGTAATCCTCATCGGTACTCCGGGGTAGTACCGGTACCCCCAAACGGTACACCGTGGTAGCACCCGTAACCCTCATCGGTAATCCGGGGTGGTACCAGTACCCGCAACCGGCGCTCCGGGGTAGTACCGGTAGCACCACTCGGCACTCCAGGGTGGTACCAGTACCCCCACCCAGTACTACAGGGTACAACTGCTGTCCCTACGGGCGCGCGATGTTATACTCGCCCTTACTACCTGACCCTCTGCATTAGGCCCGGTGTCCCTCCCCGACGTTCCGGGATAGAACCTGTTCCCCCAACAGTACTATGGGGTTGTACCGAAACCTTTGTGATGCGCCGGAGTTCACCTGTTGTCCCTATGGGCGCGCCCTGTTAGACCCGGCCTCCCTTCCTGATCCCCCAGGGTAGGCCTGGTATCCCTACCTGGTGCACCTGCTTAAGCCTGGCGTCCCTTCCCGACGCTCCGGGGTCGTACCGGTACCCCCACTCGGTACTCCGTGGTAGTACCCGCAATCCTCATCGGTACTCCGGGGTGGTACCAGTACTCCCACCAGGTACTCCGGGGTAGCACCCGTAACCCTCATCGGTACTCCGGGGTGGTACCAGTACCCCCACCCACTACTACAGGGTACAACTGCTGTCCCTACGGGCGGGCGGGGTTACACCCGACCTTTCTATCTCACCCACCACGTTAGGCCCGGTGTCCCTCCCCGACGTTCCGGGATAGAACCTGTTCCCCCAACAGTACTATGGGGTTGTACCGGAAACCTTTGTGATGCGCCGGAGTTCACCTGTTGTCCCTACGGGCGCGCCCTGTTAGACCCGGCCTCCCTTCCTGAGCCCCCAGGGTAGGCCTGGTATCCCTACCTGGTGCACCTGCTTAAGCCTGGCGTCCCTTCCCGACGCTTCGGGGTAGTACCGGTACCCCCACTCGCTACTCCGTCGTAGTAACCGTAATCCTCATCGGTACTCCGGGGTAGTACCGGTACCCCCAAACGGTACACCGTGGCAGCACCCGTAACCCTCATCGGTAATCCGGGGTGGTACCAGTACCCGCAACCGGCGCTCCGGGGTAGTACCGGTAGCACCACTCGGCACTCCGGGGTGGTACCAGTACCCCCACCCAGTACTACAGGGTACAACTGCTGTCCCTACGGGCGCGCGATGTTAGACTCGCCCTTACCACCTAACCCTCTGCGTTAGGCCCGGTGTCCCTACCCGACGTTCCGGGATAGAACCTGTTCCCCCAACAGTACTATGGGGTTGTACCGGAAACCTTTGTGATGCGCCGGAGTTCACCTGTTGTCCCTACGGGCGCGCCCTGTTAGACCCGGCCTCCCTTCATGAGCCCCCAGGGTAGGCCTGGTATCCCTACCTGGTGCACCTGCTTAAGCCTGGCGTCCCTTCCCGACGCTCCGGGGTCGTACCGGTACCCCCACTCGGTACTCCGGGGTAGTACCCGCAATCCTCATCGGTACTCCGGGGTGGTACCAGTACTCCCACCAGGTACTCCGGGGTAGCAGCCGTAACCCTCATCGGTACTCCGGGGTGGTACCAGTACCCGCAAGCGGCGCTCCGGGGTAGTACCGGTACCACCACTCGGCACTCCGGGGTGGTACCAGTACCCCCAGCCAGTACTACAGGGTACAACTGCTGTCCCTACGGGCGAGCGGGGTTACACCCGCCCTTACTACCTGATCCTGCGCGTTAGGCCCGGTGTCCCTACCCGACGTTCCGGGACAGAACCTGTTCCCCCAACAGTACTATGGGCTTGTACCGGAAACCTTTGTGATGCGCCGGAGTTCACCTGTTGTCCCTATGGGCGCGCCCTGTTAGACCCGGCCTCCCTTCCTGACCCCCCAGGGTAGGCCTGGTATCCCTACCTGGTGCACCTGCTTAAGCCTGGCGTCCCTTCCCGACGCTCCGGGGTAGTACCGGTACCCCCACTCGCTACTCCGTCGTAGTAACCGTAATCCTCATCGGTACTCCGGGGTAGTACCGGTACCCCCAAACGGTACACCGTGGTAGTACCCGTAACCCTCATCGGTAATCCGGGGTGGTACCAGTACCCGCAACCGGCGCTCCGGGGTAGTACCGGTACCACCACTCGGCCCTCCGGTGTGGTACCAGTACCCCCACCCAGTACTACAGGGTACAACTGCTGTCCCTACGGGCGCGCGGGGTTACACCCGCCCTTTCTACCTGACCCTCCGCGTTAGGCCCGGTGTCCCTCTCCGACGTTCCGGGATAGAACCTGTTCCCCCAACAGTACTATGGGCTTGTACCGGAAACCTTTGTGATGCGCCGGAGTTCACCTCTTGTCCCTACGGGCGCGCCCTGTTAGACCCGGCCTCCCTTCCTGAGCCCCCAGGGTAGGCCTGGAATGCCTACCTTGTGCACCTGCTTAAGCCTGGCGTCCCTTCCCGACGCTCCGGGGTTGTACCGGTACCCCCACCTGGTGCTCCTGGATGGTACCTGTAACCCTCTACGATACTCCGGGGTGGTACCAGTACTCCCACCAGGTACTCCGTGGTAGTACCCGTAACCCTCATCGGTACTCCGGGGTGGTACCAGTACCCGCAACCGGCGCTCCGGGGTGGTACCGGTACCGCCACTCGGCACTCCGGGGTGGTACCAGTACCCCCACCCAGTACTACAGGGTACAACTGCTGTCCTTTCTGCTGCGCGGGGTGAGACCCGCCCTTTCTATCTGACCCTCCGCGTTAGGCCAGGTGTCCCTACCCGACGTTCCGGGATAGAACCTGGTCCCCCAACAGTACTATGGGGTTGTACCGGAAACCTTTGTGATGCGCCGGAGATCACCTCTTGTCCCTACGGGCGCGCCCTTTAGACCGGTCCTCCCTTCCTGAGCCCCCAGGGTAGGCCTGGTATCCCTACCTGGTGCACCTGCTTAAGCCTGGCGTCCCTTTCCGACGCTCCGGGGTAGTACCGGTACCCCCACTCGCTACTCCGTCGTAGTAACCGTAATCCTCATCGGTACTCCGGGGTGGTACCAGTAAAGCCAATCTGTACTCCGGGGTAGCACCCATAACCCTCATCGGTACTCCGGGGTGGTACCAGTACCCCCACCCAGTACTACAGGGTACAACTGCTGTCCCTACGGGCGCACGGGGTTACACCCGACCTTTCTACCTGACCCTCCGCTTTAGGCCCGGTGTCCCTACCCGACGTTCCGGGATAGAACCTGTTCCCCCAACAGTACTATGGGCTTGTACCGGCAACCTTTGTGATGCGCCGGAGTTCACCTGTTGTCCCTACGGGCGCGCCCTGTTACACCCGGCCTCCCTTCCTGACCCCCCAGGGTAGGCCTGGTATCCCTACCTGGTGCACCTGCTTAAGCCTGGCGTCCCTTCCCGACGCTCCGGGGTCTTACCGGTACCCCCACTCAGTACTCCGTGGTAGTACCCGTAACCCTCATCGGTACTCTGTGGTGGTACCAGTACCCCCACCCACTACTACAGGATACAACTGCTGTCCCTACGGGCGCGCGGGGTTACACCCGACCTTTCTATCTCACCCACCACGTTAGGCCCGGTGTCCCTCCCCGACGTTCCGGGATAGAACCTGTTCCCCCAACAGTACTATGGGGTTGTACCGGAAACCTTTGTGATGCGCCGGAGTTCACCTCTTGTCCCTACGGGCGCGCCCTGTTAGACCCGGCCTCCCTTCCTGAGCCCCCAGGGTAGGCCTGGTATCCCTACCTGGTGCACCTGCTTAAGCCTGGCGTCCCTTCCCGACGCTCCGGGGTAGTACCGGTACCCCCACTCGCTACTCCGTCGTAGTAACCGTAATCCTCATCGGTACTCCGGGGTAGTACCGGTACCCCCAAACGGTACACCGTGGCAGCACCCGTAACCCTCATCGGTAATCCGGGGTGGTACCAGTACCCGCAACCGGCGCTCCGGGGTAGTACCGGTACCACCACTCGGCACTCCGGGGTGGTACCAGTACCCCCACCCAGTACTACAGGGTACAACTGCTGTCCCTACGGGCGCGCGATGTTAGACTCGCCCTTACTACCTAACCCTCTGCGTTAGGCCCAGTGTCCCTCCCCGACGTTCCGGGATAGAACCTGTTCCCCCAACAGTACTATGGGGTTGTACCGGAAACCTTTGTGATGCGCCGGAGTTCACCTGTTGTCCCTACGGGCGCGCCCTGTTAGACCCGGCCTCCCTTCCTGACCCCCCAGGGTAGGCCTGGTATCCCTACCTGGTGCACCTGCTTAAGCCTGGCGTCCCTTCCCGACGCTCCGGGGTAGTACCGGTACCCCCACTCGGTACTCCGGGGTAGTACCCGCAATCCTCATCGGTACTCCGGGGTGGTACCAGTACTCCCACCAGGTACTCCGGGGTAGCAGCCGTAACCCTCATCGGTACTCCGGGGTGGTACCAGTACCCGCAACCGGCGCTCCGGGGTAGTACCGGTACCACCACTCGGCACTCCGGGGTGGTACCAGTACCCCCAGCCAGTACTACAGGGTACAACTGCTGTCCCTACGGGCGAGCGGGGTTACACCCGCCCTTACTACCTGATCCTGCGCGTTAGGCCCGGTGTCCCTACCCGACGTTCCGGGACAGAACCTGTTCCCCCAACAGTACTATGGGCTTGTACCGGAAACCTTTGTGATGCGCCGGAGTTCACCTGTTGCCCCTACGGGCGCGCCCTGTTAGACCCGGCCTCCCTTCCTGAGCCCCCAGGGTAGGCCTGGTATCCCTACCTGGTGCACCTGCTTAAGCCTGGCGTCCCTTCCCGACGCTCCGCGGTAGTACCGGTACCCCCACCCGGTACCCCGTCGTAGTAACCGTAATCCTCATCGGTACTCCGGGGTAGTACCGGTACCCCCAAACGGTACACCGTGGTAGCACCCGTAACCCTCATCGGTACTCCGGGGTGGTACCAGTACCCGCAACCGGCGCTCCGGGGTAGTACCGGTACCACCACTCGGCACTCCGGGGTGGTACCAGTACCCCCACCCACTACTACAGGGTACAACTGCTGTCCCTACAGGCGCGCGATGTTAGACTCGCCCTTACTACCTAACCCTCTGCGTTAGGCCCAGTGTCCCTCCCCGACGTTCTGGGATAGAACCTGTTCCCCCAACAGTACTATGGGGTTGTACCGGAAACCTTTGTGATGCGCCGGAGTTCACCTGTTGTCCCTACGGGCGCGCCCTGTTAGACCCGGCCTCCCTTCCGGAGCCCCCAGGGTAGGCCTGGTGTCCCTACCTGGTGCACCTGCTTAAGCCTGGCGTCCCTTCCCGACGCTCTGGGGCAGTACCGGTACCCCCACTCGCTACTCCGTCGTAGTACCCGTAACCCTCATCGGTACTCTGGGGTGGTACCAGTACCCCCACCCAGTACTACAGGGTACAACTGCTGTCCCTACGGGCGCGCGGGGTTACACCCGACCTTTCTATCTCACCCACCACGTTAGGCCCGGTGTCCCTCCCCGACGTTCCGGGATAGAACCTGTTCCCCCAACAGGACTATGGGGTTGTACTGGAAAACTTTGTGATGCACCGGAGTTCACCTCTTGTCCCTACGGGCGCGCCCTGTTAGACCCGGCCTCCCTTCCTGAGCCCCCAGGGTAGGCCTGGTATCCCTACCTGGTCCACCTGCTTAAGCCTGGCGTCCCTTCCCGACGCTCTGGGGTAGTACCGGTACCCCCACTCGGTACTCCGTCGTAGTAACCGTAATCCTCACCGGTACTCCGGGGTAGTACCGGTACCCCCAAATGGTACACCGTGGTAGTACCCGTAACCCTCATCGGTTCCCCCGGGGGTGGTACCAGTACCCGCAACCGGCGCTCCGGGGTAGTACCGGTACCACCACTCGGCACTCCGGGGTGGTACCAGTACCCCCACCCAGTACTACAGGGTACAACTGCTGTCCCTACTGCTGCGCGGGGTGAGACCCGCCCTTTCTATCTGACTCTCCGCGTTAGGCCCGGTGTCCCTACCCGACGTTCCGGGATAGAACCTGTTCCCCCAACAGTACTATGGGGTTGTACCGGAAACCTTTGTGATGCGCCGGAGATCACCTCTTGTCCCTACGGGCGCGCCCTGTTAGACCCGGCCTCCCTTCCTGAGCCCCCAGGGTAGGCCTGGTATCCCTACCTGGTGCACCTGCTTAAGCCTGGCGTCCCTTCCCGACGCTCCGGGGTAGTACCGGTACCCCCACTCGGTACTCCGTCGTAGTAACCGCAATCCTCATCGGTACTCCGGGGTAGTACCGGTACCCCCACTCGGTACTCCGTGGTAGTACCCACAATCCTCATCGGTACTCCGGGGTGGTACCAGTACTCCCACCAGGTACTCCGGGGTAGCACCCGTAACCCTCATCGGTACTCCGGGGTGGTACCAGTACCCCCACCCACTACTACAGGGTACAACTGCTGTCCCTACGGGCGGGCGGGGTTACACCCGACCTTTCTATCTCACCCACCACGTTGGGCCCGGTGTCCCTACCCGACGTTCCGGGATAGAACCTGTTCCCCCAACAGTACTATGAGGTTGTACTGGAAACCTTTGTGATGCGCTGGAGTTCACCTGTTGTCCCTACGGGCGCGCCCTGTTAGACCCGGCCTCCCTTCATGAGCCCCCAGGGTAGGCCTGGTGTCCCTACCTGGTGCACCTGCTTAAGCCTGGCGTCCCTTCCCGACGCTCCGGGGTCGTACCGGTACCCCCACTCGGTACTCCGGGGTAGTACCCGCAATCCTCATCGGTACTCCGGGGTGGTACCAGTACTCCCACCAGGTACTCCGGGGTAGCAGCCGTAACCCTCATCGGTACTCCGGGGTGGTACCAGTACCCGCAACCGGCGCTCCGGGGTAGTACCGGTACCACCACTCGGCACTCCGGGGTGGTACCAGTACCCCCACCCAGTACTACAGGGTACAACTGCTGTCCCTACGGGCGAGCGGGGTTACACCCGCCCTTACTACCTGATCCTGCGCGTTAGGCCCGGTGTCCCTACCCGACGTTCCGGGACAGAACCTGTTCCCGCAACAGTACTATGGGGTTGTACCGGAAACCTTTGTGATGCGCCGGAGTTCACCTGTTGTCCCTACGGTCGCGCCCTGTTAGACCCGGCCTCCCTTCCTGAGCCCCCAGGGTAGGCCTGGTATCCCTACCTGGTGCACCTGCTTAAGCCTGGCGTCCCTTCCCGACGCTCCGGGGTAGTACCGGTACCCCCACTCGCTACTCCGTCGTAGTAACCGTAATCCTCATCGGTACTCCGGGGTGGTACCAGTAAAGCCAATATGTACTCCGGGGTAGCACCCATAACCCTCATCGGTACTCCGGGGTGGTACCAGTACCCCCACCCAGTACTACAGGGTACAACTGCTGTCCCTACGGGCGCACGGGGTTACACCCGACCTTTCTACCTGACCCTCCGCTTTAGGCCCGGTGTCCCTACCCGACGTTCCGGGATAGAACCTGTTCCCCCAACAGTACTATGGGCTTGTACCGGAAACCTTTGTGATGCGCCGGAGTTCACCTGTTGTCCCTACGGGCGCGCCCTGTTACACCCGGCCTCCCTTCCTGACCCCCCAGGGTAGGCCTGGTATCCCTACCTGGTGCACCTGCTTAAGCCTGGCGTCCCTTCCCGACGCTCCGGGGTAGTACCGGTACCCCCACTCGGTACTCCTTTGTGGTACCTGTAACCCTCTACGGTACTCCGTGGTGGTACCAGTACTCCCACCAGGTACTCCGGTGTAGTACCCGTAACCCTCATTGGTACTCCGGGGTGGTACCAGTACCCGCAGCGGGCGCTCCGGGGTACTACCGGTACCACCACTCGGCCCTCCGGTGTGGTACCAGTACCCCCACCCAGTACTACAGGGTACAACTGCTGTCCCTACGGGCGCGCGATGTTAGACTCGCCCTTACTACCTGACCCTCTGCATTAGGCCCGGTGTCCCTCCCCGACGTTCCGGGATAGAACCTGTTCCCCCAACAGTACTATGGGGTTGTACCGAAACCTTTGTGATGCGCCGGAGTTCACCTGTTGTCCCTACGGGCGCGACCTGTTAGACCCGGCCTCCCTTCCTGATCCCCCAGGGTAGGCCTGGTATCCCTACCTGGTGCACCTGCTTAAGCCTGGCGTCCCTTCCCGACGCTCCGGGGTCGTACCGGTACCCCCACTCGGTACTCCGTGGTAGTACCCGCAATCCTCATCGGTACTCCGAGGTGGTACCAGTACTCCCACCAGGTACTCCAGGGTAGCACCCGTAACCCTCATCGGTACTCCGGGGTGGTACCAGTACCCCCACCCACTACTACAGGGTACAACTGCTGTCCCTACGGGCGCGCGGGGTTACACCCGACCTTTCTATCTCACCCACCACGTTAGGCCCGGTGTCCCTCCCCGACGTTCCGGGATAGAACCTGTTCCCCCAACAGTACTATGGGGTTGTACCGGAAACCTTTGTGATGCGCCGGAGTTCACCTCTTGTCCCTACGGGCGCGCCCTGTTAGACCCGGCCTCCCTTCCTGAGCCCCCAGGGTAGGCCTGGTATCCCTACCTGGTGCACCTGCTTAAGCCTGGCGTCCCTTCCCGACGCTTCGGGGTAGTACCGGTACCCCCACTCGGTACTCCGTCGTAGTAATCGTAATCCTCATCGGTACTCCGGGGTAGTACCGGTACCCCCAAACGGTACACCGTGGCAGCACCCGTAACCCTCATCGGTAATCCGGGGTGGTACCAGTACCCGCAACCGGCGCTCCGGGGTAGTACCGGTAGCACCACTCGGCACTCCGGGGTGGTACCAGTACCCCCACCCAGTACTACAGGGTACAACTGCTGTCCCTACGGGCGCGCGATGTTAGACTCGCCCTTACCACCTAACCCTCTGCGTTAGGCCCGGTGTCCCTCCCCGACGTTCCGGGATAGAACCTGTTCCCCCAACAGTACTATGGGGTTGTACCGGAAACCTTTGTGATGCGCCGGAGTTCACCTGTTGTCCCTACGGGCGCGCCCTGTTAGACCCGGCCTCCCTTCATGAGCCCCCAGGGTAGGCCTGGTATCCCTACCTGGTGCACCTGCTTAAGCCTGGCGTCCCTTCCCGACGCTCCGGGGTCGTACCGGTACCCCCACTCGGTACTCCGTGGTAGTACCCGCAATCCTCATCGGTACTCCGGGGTGGTACCAGTACTCCCACCAGGTACTCCGGGGTAGCAGCCGTAACCCTCATCGGTACTCCGGGGTGGTACCAGTACCCGCAACCGGCGCTCCGGGGTAGTACCGGTACCACCACTCGGCACTCCGGGGTGGTACCAGTACCCCCACCCAGTACTACAGGGTACAACTGCTGTCCCTACGGGCGAGCGGGGTTACACCCGCCCTTACTACCTGATCCTGCGCGTTAGGCCCGGTGTCCCTACCCGACGTTCCGGGACAGAACCTGTTCCCCCAACAGTACTATGGGGTTGTACCGGAAAGCTTTGTGATGCGCCGGAGTTCACCTGTTGTCCCTACGGTCGCGCCCTGTTAGACCCGGCCTCCCTTCCGGAGCCCCCACGGTAGGCCTGGTATCCCTACCTGGTGCACCTGCTTAAGCCTGGCGTCCCTTTCCGACGCTCCGGGGTAGTACCGGTACCCCCACTCGCTACTCCGTCGTAGTAACCGTAATCCTCATCGGTACTCCGGGGTGGTACCAGTAAAGCCAATCTGTACTCCGGGGTAGCACCCATAACCCTCATCGGTACTCCGGGGTGGTACCAGTACCCCCACCCAGTACTACAGGGTACAACTGCTGTCCCTACGGGCGCACGGGGTTACACCCGACCTTTCTACCTGACCCTCCGCTTTAGGCCCGGTGTCCCTACCCGACGTTCCGGGATAGAACCTGTTCCCCCAACAGTACTATGGGCTTGTACCGGCAACCTTTGTGATGCGCCGGAGTTCACCTGTTGTCCCTACGGGCGCGCCCTGTTACACCCGGCCTCCCTTCCTGACCCCCCAGGGTAGGCCTGGTATCCCTACCTGGTGCACCTGCTTAAGCCTGGCGTCCCTTCCCGACGCTCCGGGGTAGTACCGGTACCCCCACTCGGTACTCCGTTGTGGTACCTGTAACCCTCTACGGTACTCCGGGGTGGTACCAGTACTCCCACCAGGTACTCCGGTGTAGTACCCGTAACCCTCATTGGTACTCCGGGGTGGTACCAGTACCCGCAGCGGGCGCTCCGGGGTACTACCGGTACCACCACTCGGCCCTCCGGTGTGGTACCAGTACCCCCACCCAGTACTACAGGGTACAACTGCTGTCCCTACGGGCGCGCGGGGTTAGACTCGCCCTTACTACCTGACCCTCTGCATTAGGCCCGGTGTCCCTCCCCGACGTTCCGGGATAGAACCTGTTCCCCCAACGTTACTATGGGGTTGTACCGGAAACCTTTGTGATGCGCCGGAGTTCACCTGTTGTCCCTACGGGCGCGCCCTTTAGACCCGGCCTCCCTTCCTGAGCCCCCAGGGTAGGCCTGGTATCCCTACCTGGTGCACCTGCTTAAGCCTGGCGTCCCTTCCCGACGCTCCGGGGTAGTACCGGTACCCCCACTCGGTACTCCGTGGTAGTACCCGTAACCCTCTACGATACTCCGGGGTGGTACCAGTACTCCCACCAGGTACTCCGGGGTAGTACCCGTAACCCTCATCGGTACTCCGAAGTGGTACCAGTACCCCCACCCAGTACTACAGGGTACAAATGCTGTCCCTACGGGAGCGCGATGTTAGATTCGCCCTTTCTACCTGACCCTCCGCGTTAGGCCCGGTGTCCCTCCCCGACGTTCCGGGATAGAACCTGTTCCCCCAACATTACTATGGGGTTGTACCGGCAACCTTTGTGATGTGCCGGAGTTCACCTGTTGTCCCTATGGGAGCGCCCTGTTAGACCCGGCCTCTCTTCCTGAGCCCCCAGGGTAGGCCTGGTATCCCTACCTGGTGCACCTGCTTAAGCCTGGCGTCCCTTCCCGACGCTCCGGGGTAGTACAGGTACCCCCACCTGGTGCTCCTGTGTGGTACCTGTAACCCTCTAAGGCACTCCGGGGTGGTACCAGTACTCCCACCAGGTACTCCGGGGTAGTACCCGTAACCATCATCGGTACTCCGGGGTGGTACCAGTACCCGCAACCGGCGCTCCGGGGTAGTACCGGTACCACCACTCGGCACTCCGGGGAGGCACCAGTACCCCCACCCAGTACTACAGGGTACAACTGCTGTCCCTACGGGCGAGCGGGATTAGACTCACCATTACTACCTGACCCTCCGCGTTAGGCCCGGTGTCCCTACCCGACGTTCCGGGATAGAACCGGTTCCCCCAACAGTACTATGGGCTTGTACCGGAAACCTTTGTGATGCGCCGGAGTTCACCTGTTCTCCCTACGGGCGCGCCCTGTTAGACCCGGCCTCCCTTCCTGAGCCCCCAGGGTAGGCCTGGAATGCCTACCTTGTGCACCTGCTTAAGCCTGGCGTCCCTTCCCGACGCTCCGGGGTTGTACCGGTACCCCCACCTGGTGCTCCTGGGTGGTACCTGTAACCCTCTACGATACTCCGGGGTGGTACCAGTACTCCCACCAGGTACTCCGGGGTAGTACCCGTAACCCTCATCGGTACTCCGGGGTGGTACCAGTACCCGCAACCGGCGCTCCGGGGTGGTACCGGTACCGCCACTCGACACTCCGCGGTGGTACCAGTACCCGCAACCGGCGCTCCGCGGTAGTACCGGTACCCCCACTCGGTACTCCGTCGTAGTAACCGTAATCCTCATCGGTACACCGGGGTAGTACCGGTACCCCCAAACGGTACACCGTGGCAGCACCCGTAACCCTCATCGGTAATCCGGGGTGGTACCAGTACCCGCAACCGGCGCTCCGGGGTAGTACCGGTAGCACCACTCGGCACTCCGGGGTGGTACCAGTACCCCCACCCAGTACTACAGGGTACAACTGCTGTCCCTACGGGCGCGCGATGTTAGACTCGCCCTTACCACCTAACCCTCTGCGTTAGGCCCGGTGTCCCTCCCCGACGTTCCGGGATAGAACCTGTTCCCCCAACAGTACTATGGGGTTGTACCGGAAACCTTTGTGATGCGCCGGAGTTCACCTGTTGTCCCTACGGGCGCGCCCTGTTAGACCCGGCCTCCCTTCATGAGCCCCCAGGGTAGGCCTGGTATCCCTACCTGGTGCACCTGCTTAAGCCTGGCGTCCCTTCCCGACGCTCCGGGGTCGTACCGGTACCCCCACTCGGTACTCCGGGGTAGTACCCGCAATCCTCATCGGTACTCCGGGGTGGTACCAGTACTCCCACCAGGTACTCCGGGGTAGCAGCCGTAACCCTCATCGGTACTCCGGGGTGGTACCAGTACCCGCAACCGGCGCTCCGGGGTAGTACCGGTACCACCACTCGGCACTCCGGGGTGGTACCAGTGCCCCCACCCAGTACTACAGGGTACAACTGCTGTCCCTACGGGCGAGCGGGGTTACACCCGCCCTTACTACCTGATCCTGCGCGTTAGGCCCGGTGTCCCTACCCGACGTTCCGGGACAGAACCTGTTCCCCCAACAGTACTATGGGGTTGTACCGGAAACCTTTGTGATGCGCCGGAGTTCACCTCTTGTCCCTACGGGCGCGCCCTGTTAGACCCGGCCTCCCTTCCTGAGCCCCCAGGGTAGGCCTGGTATCCCTACCTGGTGCACCTGCTTAAGCCTGGCGTCCCTTCCCGACGCTCCGGGGTAGTACCGGTACCCCCACTCGCTACTCCGTCGTAGTAACCGTAATACTCATCGGTACTCCGGGATAGTACCGGTACCCCCAAACGGTACACCGTGGTAGAACCCGTAACCCTCATCGGTACTCCAGGGTGGTACCAGTACCCGCAACCTGCGCTCCAGGGTAGTACCGGTACCACCAATCGGCACTCCGGGGTGGTACCAGTACCCACACCCAGTACTACTACGGGGTACAACTGCAGTCCCTACGGGCGCGCGATGTTAGACTCGCCCTTACTACCTGACCCTCTGCATTAGGCCCGGTGTCCCTCCCCGACGTTCCGGGATAGAACCTGTTCCCCCAACAGTACTATGGGGTTGTACCGGAAACCTTTGTGATGCGCCGGAGTTCACCTGTTGTCCCTATGGGAGCGCCCTGTTAGACCCGGCCTCCCTTCCTGAGCCCCCAGGGTAGGCCTGGTATCCCTACCTGGTGCACCTGCTTAAGCCTGGCGTCCCTTCCCGACGCTCCGGGGTAGTACCGGTACCCCCACTCGGTACTCCGGGTTAGTACCCGTAACCCTCTACGGTACTCTGGGGTGGTACCAGTACTCCCACCAGGTACTCCGAGGTAGTACCCGTAACCCTCATCGGTACTCCGGGGTGGTACCAGTACCCCCACCCAGAACTACAGGGTACAACTGCGGTCCCTACGGGCGCGCGGGGTTACACCCGACCTTTCTATCTCACCCACCACGTTAGGCCCGGTGTCCCTACCTGATGTTCCGGGATAGAACCTGGTCCCCAAACAGTACTATGGGGTTGTACCGGAAACCTTTGTGATGCGCCGGAGTTCACCTGTTGTCCCTACGGGCGCGCCCTGTTAGACCCGGCCTCCCTTCCTGAGCCCCCAGGGTAGGCCTGGTATGCCTACCTGGTGCACCTGCGGTAGTACCGGTACCCCCACTCGGTACTCCGTGGTAGTACCCGCAATCCTCATCGGTACTCCGGGGTGGTACCAGTACTCGCAAACGGTACACCGTGGTAGCACCCGTAACCCTCATCGGTAGTCCGGGGTGGTACCAGTACCCGCAACCGGCGCTCCGGGGTAGTACCGGTACCACCACTCGGCACTCCGGGGTGGTACCAGTACCCCCACTCACTACTACAGGGTACAACTGCTGTCCCTACGGGCGGGCGGGGTTAGACTCGCCCTTACTACCTAACCTTCTGCATTAGGCACGGTGTCCCTCCCCGACGTTCCGCGATAGAACCTGTTCCCCCAACAGTACTATGGGGTTGTACCGGAAACCTTTGTGATGCGCCAGAGTTCACCTGTTGTCTCTAAGGGCGCGCCCTGTTAGACCCGTCCTCCCTTCCTGAGCCCCCAGGGTAGGCCTGGTATCCCTACCTGGTGCACCTGCTTAAGCCTGGCGTCCCTTCCCGACGCTCCGGGGTAGTACCGGTACCCCCACTCGGTACTCCGTGGTAGTACCCGTAACCCTCATCGGTACTCTGGGGTGGTACCAGTACCCCCACCCACTACTACAGGGTACAACTGCTGTCCCTACGGGCGCGCGGGGTTACACCCGACCTTTCTATCTCACCCACCACGTTAGGCCCGGTGTCCCTACCCGACGTTCCGGGATAGAACCTGTTCCCCCAACAGGACTATGGGGTTGTACCGGAAGCCTCTGTGATGCGCCGCAGTTCACCTGTTGTCCCTACGGGCGCACCCTGTTAGACCAGGCCTCCCTTCCTGAGCCCCCAGGGTAGGCCTGGTATCCCTACCTGGTGCACCTGCTTAAGCCTGGCGTCCGTTCCCGACGCTCCGGGGTAGTACAGGTACCCCCACCTGGTGCTCCTGTGTGGTACCTGTAACCCTCTAAGGCACTCCGGGGTGGTACCAGTACTCCCACCAGGTACTCCGGGGTAGTACCCGTAACCATCATCGGTACTCCGGGGTGGTACCAGTACCCGCAACCGGCGCTCCGGGGTAGTACCGGTACCACCACTCGGCACTCCGGGGAGGCACCAGTACCCCCACCCAGTACTACAGGGTACAACTGCTGTCCCTACGGGCGAGCGGGATTAGACTCACCATTACTACCTGACCCTCCGCGTTAGGCCCGGTGTCCCTACCCGACGTTCCGGGATAGAACCGGTTCCCCCAACAGTACTATGGGCTTGTACCGGAAACCTTTGTGATGCGCCGGAGTTCACCTGTTCTCCCTACGGGCGCGCCCTGTTAGACCCGGCCTCCCTTCCTGAGCCCCCAGGGTAGGCCTGGAATGCCTACCTTGTGCACCTGCTTAAGCCTGGCGTCCCTTCCCGACGCTCCGGGGTTGTACCGGTACCCCCACTCGGTACTCCGGGGTAGTACCCGCAATCCTCATCGGTACTCCGGGGTGGTACCAGTACTCCCACCAGGTACTCCGGGGTAGCACCCGTAACCCTCATCGGTACTCCGGGGTGGTACCAGTACCCGCAACCGGCGCTCCGGGGTAGTACCGGTACCACCACTCGGCACTCCGGGGTGGTACCAGTGCCCCCACCCAGTACTACAGGGTACAACTGCTGTCCCTACGGGCGAGCGGGGTTACACCCGCCCTTACTACCTGATCCTGCGCGTTAGGCCCGGTGTCCCTACCCGACGTTCCGGGACAGAACCTGTTCCCCCAACAGTACTATGGGCTTGTACCGGAAACCTTTGTGATGCGCCGGAGTTCACCTCTTGTCCCTACGGGCGCGCCCTGTTAGACCCGGCCTCCCTTCCTGAGCCCCCAGGGTAGGCCTGGTATCCCTACCTGGTGCACCTGCTTAAGCCTGGCGTCCGTTCCCGACGCTCCGGGGTAGTACAGGTACCCCCACCTGGTGCTCCTGTGTGGTACCTGTAACCCTCTAAGGCACTCCGGGGTGGTACCAGTACTCCCACCAGGTACTCCGGGGTAGTACCCGTAACCATCATCGGTACTCCGGGGTGGTACCAGTACCCGCAACCGGCGCTCCGGGGTGGTACCGGTACCGCCACTCGACACTCCGCGGTGGTACCAGTACCCGCAACCGGCGCTCCGCGGTAGTACCGGTACCCCCACTCGGTACTCCGTCGTAGTAACCGTAATCCTCATCGGTACACCGGGGTAGTACCGGTACCCCCAAACGGTACACCGTGGCAGCACCCGTAACCCTCATCGGTAATCCGGGGTGGTACCAGTACCCGCAACCGGCGCTCCGGGGTAGTACCGGTAGCACCACTCGGCACTCCGGGGTGGTACCAGTACCCCCACCCAGTACTACAGGGTACAACTGCTGTCCCTACGGGCGCGCGATGTTAGACTCGCCCTTACCACCTAACCCTCTGCGTTAGGCCCGGTGTCCCTCCCCGACGTTCCGGGATAGAACCTGTTCCCCCAACAGTACTATGGGGTTGTACCGGAAACCTTTGTGATGCGCCGGAGTTCACCTGTTGTCCCTACGGGCGCGCCCTGTTAGACCCGGCCTCCCTTCATGAGCCCCCAGGGTAGGCCTGGTATCCCTACCTGGTGCACCTGCTTAAGCCTGGCGTCCCTTCCCGACGCTCCGGGGTCGTACCGGTACCCCCACTCGGTACTCCGTGGTAGTACCCGCAATCCTCATCGGTACTCCGGGGTGGTACCAGTACTCCCACCAGGTACTCCGGGGTAGCAGCCGTAACCCTCATCGGTACTCCGGGGTGGTACCAGTACCCGCAACCGGCGCTCCGGGGTAGTACCGGTACCACCACTCGGCACTCCGGGGTGGTACCAGTACCCCCACCCAGTACTACAGGGTACAACTGCTGTCCCTACGGGCGAGCGGGGTTACACCCGCCCTTACTACCTGATCCTGCGCGTTAGGCCCGGTGTCCCTACCCGACGTTCCGGGACAGAACCTGTTCCCCCAACAGTACTATGGGGTTGTACCGGAAAGCTTTGTGATGCGCCGGAGTTCACCTGTTGTCCCTACGGTCGCGCCCTGTTAGACCCGGCCTCCCTTCCGGAGCCCCCACGGTAGGCCTGGTATCCCTACCTGGTGCACCTGCTTAAGCCTGGCGTCCCTTTCCGACGCTCCGGGGTAGTACCGGTACCCCCACTCGCTACTCCGTCGTAGTAACCGTAATCCTCATCGGTACTCCGGGGTGGTACCAGTAAAGCCAATCTGTACTCCGGGGTAGCACCCATAACCCTCATCGGTACTCCGGGGTGGTACCAGTACCCCCACCCAGTACTACAGGGTACAACTGCTGTCCCTACGGGCGCACGGGGTTACACCCGACCTTTCTACCTGACCCTCCGCTTTAGGCCCGGTGTCCCTACCCGACGTTCCGGGATAGAACCTGTTCCCCCAACAGTACTATGGGCTTGTACCGGCAACCTTTGTGATGCGCCGGAGTTCACCTGTTGTCCCTACGGGCGCGCCCTGTTACACCCGGCCTCCCTTCCTGACCCCCCAGGGTAGGCCTGGTATCCCTACCTGGTGCACCTGCTTAAGCCTGGCGTCCCTTCCCGACGCTCCGGGGTAGTACCGGTACCCCCACTCGGTACTCCGTTGTGGTACCTGTAACCCTCTACGGTACTCCGGGGTGGTACCAGTACTCCCACCAGGTACTCCGGTGTAGTACCCGTAACCCTCATTGGTACTCCGGGGTGGTACCAGTACCCGCAGCGGGCGCTCCGGGGTACTACCGGTACCACCACTCGGCCCTCCGGTGTGGTACCAGTACCCCCACCCAGTACTACAGGGTACAACTGCTGTCCCTACGGGCGCGCGGGGTTAGACTCGCCCTTACTACCTGACCCTCTGCATTAGGCCCGGTGTCCCTCCCCGACGTTCCGGGATAGAACCTGTTCCCCCAACGTTACTATGGGGTTGTACCGGAAACCTTTGTGATGCGCCGGAGTTCACCTGTTGTCCCTACGGGCGCGCCCTTTAGACCCGGCCTCCCTTCCTGAGCCCCCAGGGTAGGCCTGGTATCCCTACCTGGTGCACCTGCTTAAGCCTGGCGTCCCTTCCCGACGCTCCGGGGTAGTACCGGTACCCCCACTCGGTACTCCGTGGTAGTACCCGTAACCCTCTACGATACTCCGGGGTGGTACCAGTACTCCCACCAGGTACTCCGGGGTAGTACCCGTAACCCTCATCGGTACTCCGAAGTGGTACCAGTACCCCCACCCAGTACTACAGGGTACAAATGCTGTCCCTACGGGAGCGCGATGTTAGATTCGCCCTTTCTACCTGACCCTCCGCGTTAGGCCCGGTGTCCCTCCCCGACGTTCCGGGATAGAACCTGTTCCCCCAACATTACTATGGGGTTGTACCGGCAACCTTTGTGATGTGCCGGAGTTCACCTGTTGTCCCTATGGGAGCGCCCTGTTAGACCCGGCCTCTCTTCCTGAGCCCCCAGGGTAGGCCTGGTATCCCTACCTGGTGCACCTGCTTAAGCCTGGCGTCCCTTCCCGACGCTCCGGGGTAGTACAGGTACCCCCACCTGGTGCTCCTGTGTGGTACCTGTAACCCTCTAAGGCACTCCGGGGTGGTACCAGTACTCCCACCAGGTACTCCGGGGTAGTACCCGTAACCATCATCGGTACTCCGGGGTGGTACCAGTACCCGCAACCGGCGCTCCGGGGTAGTACCGGTACCACCACTCGGCACTCCGGGGAGGCACCAGTACCCCCACCCAGTACTACAGGGTACAACTGCTGTCCCTACGGGCGAGCGGGATTAGACTCACCATTACTACCTGACCCTCCGCGTTAGGCCCGGTGTCCCTACCCGACGTTCCGGGATAGAACCGGTTCCCCCAACAGTACTATGGGCTTGTACCGGAAACCTTTGTGATGCGCCGGAGTTCACCTGTTCTCCCTACGGGCGCGCCCTGTTAGACCCGGCCTCCCTTCCTGAGCCCCCAGGGTAGGCCTGGAATGCCTACCTTGTGCACCTGCTTAAGCCTGGCGTCCCTTCCCGACGCTCCGGGGTTGTACCGGTACCCCCACCTGGTGCTCCTGGGTGGTACCTGTAACCCTCTACGATACTCCGGGGTGGTACCAGTACTCCCACCAGGTACTCCGGGGTAGTACCCGTAACCCTCATCGGTACTCCGGGGTGGTACCAGTACCCGCAACCGGCGCTCCGGGGTGGTACCGGTACCGCCACTCGACACTCCGCGGTGGTACCAGTACCCGCAACCGGCGCTCCGCGGTAGTACCGGTACCCCCACTCGGTACTCCGTCGTAGTAACCGTAATCCTCATCGGTACACCGGGGTAGTACCGGTACCCCCAAACGGTACACCGTGGCAGCACCCGTAACCCTCATCGGTAATCCGGGGTGGTACCAGTACCCGCAACCGGCGCTCCGGGGTAGTACCGGTAGCACCACTCGGCACTCCGGGGTGGTACCAGTACCCCCACCCAGTACTACAGGGTACAACTGCTGTCCCTACGGGCGCGCGATGTTAGACTCGCCCTTACCACCTAACCCTCTGCGTTAGGCCCGGTGTCCCTCCCCGACGTTCCGGGATAGAACCTGTTCCCCCAACAGTACTATGGGGTTGTACCGGAAACCTTTGTGATGCGCCGGAGTTCACCTGTTGTCCCTACGGGCGCGCCCTGTTAGACCCGGCCTCCCTTCATGAGCCCCCAGGGTAGGCCTGGTATCCCTACCTGGTGCACCTGCTTAAGCCTGGCGTCCCTTCCCGACGCTCCGGGGTCGTACCGGTACCCCCACTCGGTACTCCGGGGTAGTACCCGCAATCCTCATCGGTACTCCGGGGTGGTACCAGTACTCCCACCAGGTACTCCGGGGTAGCAGCCGTAACCCTCATCGGTACTCCGGGGTGGTACCAGTACCCGCAACCGGCGCTCCGGGGTAGTACCGGTACCACCACTCGGCACTCCGGGGTGGTACCAGTGCCCCCACCCAGTACTACAGGGTACAACTGCTGTCCCTACGGGCGAGCGGGGTTACACCCGCCCTTACTACCTGATCCTGCGCGTTAGGCCCGGTGTCCCTACCCGACGTTCCGGGACAGAACCTGTTCCCCCAACAGTACTATGGGGTTGTACCGGAAACCTTTGTGATGCGCCGGAGTTCACCTCTTGTCCCTACGGGCGCGCCCTGTTAGACCCGGCCTCCCTTCCTGAGCCCCCAGGGTAGGCCTGGTATCCCTACCTGGTGCACCTGCTTAAGCCTGGCGTCCCTTCCCGACGCTCCGGGGTAGTACCGGTACCCCCACTCGCTACTCCGTCGTAGTAACCGTAATACTCATCGGTACTCCGGGATAGTACCGGTACCCCCAAACGGTACACCGTGGTAGAACCCGTAACCCTCATCGGTACTCCAGGGTGGTACCAGTACCCGCAACCTGCGCTCCAGGGTAGTACCGGTACCACCAATCGGCACTCCGGGGTGGTACCAGTACCCACACCCAGTACTACTACGGGGTACAACTGCAGTCCCTACGGGCGCGCGATGTTAGACTCGCCCTTACTACCTGACCCTCTGCATTAGGCCCGGTGTCCCTCCCCGACGTTCCGGGATAGAACCTGTTCCCCCAACATTACTATGGGGTTGTACCGGAAACCTTTGTGATGCGCCGGAGTTCACCTGTTGTCCCTATGGGAGCGCCCTGTTAGACCCGGCCTCCCTTCCTGAGCCCCCAGGGTAGGCCTGGTATCCCTACCTGGTGCACCTGCTTAAGCCTGGCGTCCCTTCCCGACGCTCCGGGGTAGTACCGGTACCCCCACTCGGTACTCCGGGTTAGTACCCGTAACCCTCTACGGTACTCTGGGGTGGTACCAGTACTCCCACCAGGTACTCCGAGGTAGTACCCGTAACCCTCATCGGTACTCCGGGGTGGTACCAGTACCCCCACCCAGAACTACAGGGTACAACTGCGGTCCCTACGGGCGCGCGGGGTTACACCCGACCTTTCTATCTCACCCACCACGTTAGGCCCGGTGTCCCTACCTGATGTTCCGGGATAGAACCTGGTCCCCAAACAGTACTATGGGGTTGTACCGGAAACCTTTGTGATGCGCCGGAGTTCACCTGTTGTCCCTACGGGCGCGCCCTGTTAGACCCGGCCTCCCTTCCTGAGCCCCCAGGGTAGGCCTGGTATGCCTACCTGGTGCACCTGCGGTAGTACCGGTACCCCCACTCGGTACTCCGTGGTAGTACCCGCAATCCTCATCGGTACTCCGGGGTGGTACCAGTACTCGCAAACGGTACACCGTGGTAGCACCCGTAACCCTCATCGGTAGTCCGGGGTGGTACCAGTACCCGCAACCGGCGCTCCGGGGTAGTACCGGTACCACCACTCGGCACTCCGGGGTGGTACCAGTACCCCCACTCACTACTACAGGGTACAACTGCTGTCCCTACGGGCGGGCGGGGTTAGACTCGCCCTTACTACCTAACCTTCTGCATTAGGCACGGTGTCCCTCCCCGACGTTCCGCGATAGAACCTGTTCCCCCAACAGTACTATGGGGTTGTACCGGAAACCTTTGTGATGCGCCAGAGTTCACCTGTTGTCTCTAAGGGCGCGCCCTGTTAGACCCGTCCTCCCTTCCTGAGCCCCCAGGGTAGGCCTGGTATCCCTACCTGGTGCACCTGCTTAAGCCTGGCGTCCCTTCCCGACGCTCCGGGGTAGTACCGGTACCCCCACTCGGTACTCCGTGGTAGTACCCGTAACCCTCATCGGTACTCTGGGGTGGTACCAGTACCCCCACCCACTACTACAGGGTACAACTGCTGTCCCTACGGGCGCGCGGGGTTACACCCGACCTTTCTATCTCACCCACCACGTTAGGCCCGGTGTCCCTACCCGACGTTCCGGGATAGAACCTGTTCCCGCAACAGGACTATGGGGTTGTACCGGAAGCCTCTGTGATGCGCCGCAGTTCACCTGTTGTCCCTACGGGCGCACCCTGTTAGACCAGGCCTCCCTTCCTGAGCCCCCAGGGTAGGCCTGGTATCCCTACCTGGTGCACCTGCTTAAGCCTGGCGTCCGTTCCCGACGCTCCGGGGTAGTACAGGTACCCCCACCTGGTGCTCCTGTGTGGTACCTGTAACCCTCTAAGGCACTCCGGGGTGGTACCAGTACTCCCACCAGGTACTCCGGGGTAGTACCCGTAACCATCATCGGTACTCCGGGGTGGTACCAGTACCCGCAACCGGCGCTCCGGGGTAGTACCGGTACCACCACTCGGCACTCCGGGGAGGCACCAGTACCCCCACCCAGTACTACAGGGTACAACTGCTGTCCCTACGGGCGAGCGGGATTAGACTCACCATTACTACCTGACCCTCCGCGTTAGGCCCGGTGTCCCTACCCGACGTTCCGGGATAGAACCGGTTCCCCCAACAGTACTATGGGCTTGTACCGGAAACCTTTGTGATGCGCCGGAGTTCACCTGTTCTCCCTACGGGCGCGCCCTGTTAGACCCGGCCTCCCTTCCTGAGCCCCCAGGGTAGGCCTGGAATGCCTACCTTGTGCACCTGCTTAAGCCTGGCGTCCCTTCCCGACGCTCCGGGGTTGTACCGGTACCCCCACTCGGTACTCCGGGGTAGTACCCGCAATCCTCATCGGTACTCCGGGGTGGTACCAGTACTCCCACCAGGTACTCCGGGGTAGCACCCGTAACCCTCATCGGTACTCCGGGGTGGTACCAGTACCCGCAACCGGCGCTCCGGGGTAGTACCGGTACCACCACTCGGCACTCCGGGGTGGTACCAGTGCCCCCACCCAGTACTACAGGGTACAACTGCTGTCCCTACGGGCGAGCGGGGTTACACCCGCCCTTACTACCTGATCCTGCGCGTTAGGCCCGGTGTCCCTACCCGACGTTCCGGGACAGAACCTGTTCCCCCAACAGTACTATGGGGTTGTACCGGAAACCTTTGTGATGCGCCGGAGTTCACCTCTTGTCCCTACGGGCGCGCCCTGTTAGACCCGGCCTCCCTTCCTGAGCCCCCAGGGTAGGCCTGGTATCCCTACCTGGTGCACCTGCTTAAGCCTGGCGTCCCTTTCCGACGCTCCGGGGTAGTACCGGTACCCCCACTCGCTACTCCGTCGTAGTAACCGTAATCCTCATCGGTACTCCGGGGTGGTACCAGTAAAGCCAATCTGTACTCCGGGGTAGCACCCATAACCCTCATCGGTACTCCGGGGTGGTACCAGTACCCCCACCCAGTACTACAGGGTACAACTGCTGTCCCTACGGGCGCACGGGGTTACACCCGACCTTTCTACCTGACCCTCCGCTTTAGGCCCGGTGTCCCTACCCGACGTTCCGGGATAGAACCTGTTCCCCCAACAGTACGATGGGCTTGTACCGGAAACCTTTGTGATGCGCCGGAGTTCACCTGTTGTCCCTACGGGCGCGCCCTGTTACACCCGGCCTCCCTTCCTGACCCCCCAGGGTAGGCCTGGTATCCCTACCTGGTGCACCTGCTTAAGCCTGGCGTCCCTTCCCGACGCTCCGGGGTAGTACCGGTACCCCCACTCGGTACTCCGTTGTGGTACCTGTAACCCTCTACGGTACTCCGGGGTGGTACCAGTACTCCCACCAGGTACTCCGGTGTAGTACCCGTAACCCTCATTGGTACTCCGGGGTGGTACCAGTACCCGCAGCGGGCGCTCCGGGGTACTACCGGTACCACCACTCGGCCCTCCGGTGTGGTACCAGTACCCCCACCCAGTACTACAGGGTACAACTGCTGTCCCTACGGGCGCGCGGGGTTACACCCGCCCTTTCTACCTGACCCTCCGCGTTAGGCCCGGTGTCCCTACCCGACGTTCCGGGATAGAACCTGTTCCCCCAACAGTACTATGGGCTTGTACCGGAAACCTTTGTGATGCGCCGGAGTTCACCTGTTGTCCCTACGGGCGCGCCCTGTTACACCCGGCCTCCCTTCCTGACCCCCCAGGGTAGGCCTGGTATCCCTACCTGGTGCACCTGCTTAAGCCTGGCGTCCGTTCCCGACGCTCCGGGGTAGTACAGGTACCCCCACCTGGTGCTCCTGTGTGGTACCTGTAACCCTCTAAGGCACTCCGGGGTGGTACCAGTACTCCCACCAGGTACTCCGGGGTAGTACCCGTAACCATCATCGGTACTCCGGGGTGGTACCAGTACCCGCAACCGGCGCTCCGGGGTGGTACCGGTACCGCCACTCGACACTCCGCGGTGGTACCAGTACCCGCAACCGGCGCTCCGCGGTAGTACCGGTACCCCCACTCGGTACTCCGTCGTAGTAACCGTAATCCTCATCGGTACACCGGGGTAGTACCGGTACCCCCAAACGGTACACCGTGGCAGCACCCGTAACCCTCATCGGTAATCCGGGGTGGTACCAGTACCCGCAACCGGCGCTCCGGGGTAGTACCGGTAGCACCACTCGGCACTCCGGGGTGGTACCAGTACCCCCACCCAGTACTACAGGGTACAACTGCTGTCCCTACGGGCGCGCGATGTTAGACTCGCCCTTACCACCTAACCCTCTGCGTTAGGCCCGGTGTCCCTCCCCGACGTTCCGGGATAGAACCTGTTCCCCCAACAGTACTATGGGGTTGTACCGGAAACCTTTGTGATGCGCCGGAGTTCACCTGTTGTCCCTACGGGCGCGCCCTGTTAGACCCGGCCTCCCTTCATGAGCCCCCAGGGTAGGCCTGGTATCCCTACCTGGTGCACCTGCTTAAGCCTGGCGTCCCTTCCCGACGCTCCGGGGTCGTACCGGTACCCCCACTCGGTACTCCGGGGTAGTACCCGCAATCCTCATCGGTACTCCGGGGTGGTACCAGTACTCCCACCAGGTACTCCGGGGTAGCAGCCGTAACCCTCATCGGTACTCCGGGGTGGTACCAGTACCCGCAACCGGCGCTCCGGGGTAGTACCGGTACCACCACTCGGCACTCCGGGGTGGTACCAGTGCCCCCACCCAGTACTACAGGGTACAACTGCTGTCCCTACGGGCGAGCGGGGTTACACCCGCCCTTACTACCTGATCCTGCGCGTTAGGCCCGGTGTCCCTACCCGACGTTCCGGGACAGAACCTGTTCCCCCAACAGTACTATGGGGTTGTACCGGAAACCTTTGTGATGCGCCGGAGTTCACCTCTTGTCCCTACGGGCGCGCCCTGTTAGACCCGGCCTCCCTTCCTGAGCCCCCAGGGTAGGCCTGGTATCCCTACCTGGTGCACCTGCTTAAGCCTGGCGTCCCTTCCCGACGCTCCGGGGTAGTACCGGTACCCCCACTCGCTACTCCGTCGTAGTAACCGTAATACTCATCGGTACTCCGGGATAGTACCGGTACCCCCAAACGGTACACCGTGGTAGAACCCGTAACCCTCATCGGTACTCCAGGGTGGTACCAGTACCCGCAACCTGCGCTCCAGGGTAGTACCGGTACCACCAATCGGCACTCCGGGGTGGTACCAGTACCCACACCCAGTACTACTACGGGGTACAACTGCAGTCCCTACGGGCGCGCGATGTTAGACTCGCCCTTACTACCTGACCCTCTGCATTAGGCCCGGTGTCCCTCCCCGACGTTCCGGGATAGAACCTGTTCCCCCAACATTACTATGGGGTTGTACCGGAAACCTTTGTGATGCGCCGGAGTTCACCTGTTGTCCCTATGGGAGCGCCCTGTTAGACCCGGCCTCCCTTCCTGAGCCCCCAGGGTAGGCCTGGTATCCCTACCTGGTGCACCTGCTTAAGCCTGGCGTCCCTTCCCGACGCTCCGGGGTAGTACCGGTACCCCCACTCGGTACTCCGGGTTAGTACCCGTAACCCTCTACGGTACTCTGGGGTGGTACCAGTACTCCCACCAGGTACTCCGAGGTAGTACCCGTAACCCTCATCGGTACTCCGGGGTGGTACCAGTACCCCCACCCAGAACTACAGGGTACAACTGCGGTCCCTACGGGCGCGCGGGGTTACACCCGACCTTTCTATCTCACCCACCACGTTAGGCCCGGTGTCCCTACCTGATGTTCCGGGATAGAACCTGGTCCCCAAACAGTACTATGGGGTTGTACCGGAAACCTTTGTGATGCGCCGGAGTTCACCTGTTGTCCCTACGGGCGCGCCCTGTTAGACCCGGCCTCCCTTCCTGAGCCCCCAGGGTAGGCCTGGTATGCCTACCTGGTGCACCTGCGGTAGTACCGGTACCCCCACTCGGTACTCCGTGGTAGTACCCGCAATCCTCATCGGTACTCCGGGGTGGTACCAGTACTCGCAAACGGTACACCGTGGTAGCACCCGTAACCCTCATCGGTAGTCCGGGGTGGTACCAGTACCCGCAACCGGCGCTCCGGGGTAGTACCGGTACCACCACTCGGCACTCCGGGGTGGTACCAGTACCCCCACTCACTACTACAGGGTACAACTGCTGTCCCTACGGGCGGGCGGGGTTAGACTCGCCCTTACTACCTAACCTTCTGCATTAGGCACGGTGTCCCTCCCCGACGTTCCGCGATAGAACCTGTTCCCCCAACAGTACTATGGGGTTGTACCGGAAACCTTTGTGATGCGCCAGAGTTCACCTGTTGTCTCTAAGGGCGCGCCCTGTTAGACCCGTCCTCCCTTCCTGAGCCCCCAGGGTAGGCCTGGTATCCCTACCTGGTGCACCTGCTTAAGCCTGGCGTCCCTTCCCGACGCTCCGGGGTAGTACCGGTACCCCCACTCGGTACTCCGTGGTAGTACCCGTAACCCTCATCGGTACTCTGGGGTGGTACCAGTACCCCCACCCACTACTACAGGGTACAACTGCTGTCCCTACGGGCGCGCGGGGTTACACCCGACCTTTCTATCTCACCCACCACGTTAGGCCCGGTGTCCCTACCCGACGTTCCGGGATAGAACCTGTTCCCCCAACAGGACTATGGGGTTGTACCGGAAGCCTCTGTGATGCGCCGCAGTTCACCTGTTGTCCCTACGGGCGCACCCTGTTAGACCAGGCCTCCCTTCCTGAGCCCCCAGGGTAGGCCTGGTATCCCTACCTGGTGCACCTGCTTAAGCCTGGCGTCCGTTCCCGACGCTCCGGGGTAGTACAGGTACCCCCACCTGGTGCTCCTGTGTGGTACCTGTAACCCTCTAAGGCACTCCGGGGTGGTACCAGTACTCCCACCAGGTACTCCGGGGTAGTACCCGTAACCATCATCGGTACTCCGGGGTGGTACCAGTACCCGCAACCGGCGCTCCGGGGTAGTACCGGTACCACCACTCGGCACTCCGGGGAGGCACCAGTACCCCCACCCAGTACTACAGGGTACAACTGCTGTCCCTACGGGCGAGCGGGATTAGACTCACCATTACTACCTGACCCTCCGCGTTAGGCCCGGTGTCCCTACCCGACGTTCCGGGATAGAACCGGTTCCCCCAACAGTACTATGGGCTTGTACCGGAAACCTTTGTGATGCGCCGGAGTTCACCTGTTCTCCCTACGGGCGCGCCCTGTTAGACCCGGCCTCCCTTCCTGAGCCCCCAGGGTAGGCCTGGAATGCCTACCTTGTGCACCTGCTTAAGCCTGGCGTCCCTTCCCGACGCTCCGGGGTTGTACCGGTACCCCCACTCGGTACTCCGGGGTAGTACCCGCAATCCTCATCGGTACTCCGGGGTGGTACCAGTACTCCCACCAGGTACTCCGGGGTAGCACCCGTAACCCTCATCGGTACTCCGGGGTGGTACCAGTACCCGCAACCGGCGCTCCGGGGTAGTACCGGTACCACCACTCGGCACTCCGGGGTGGTACCAGTGCCCCCACCCAGTACTACAGGGTACAACTGCTGTCCCTACGGGCGAGCGGGGTTACACCCGCCCTTACTACCTGATCCTGCGCGTTAGGCCCGGTGTCCCTACCCGACGTTCCGGGACAGAACCTGTTCCCCCAACAGTACTATGGGGTTGTACCGGAAACCTTTGTGATGCGCCGGAGTTCACCTCTTGTCCCTACGGGCGCGCCCTGTTAGACCCGGCCTCCCTTCCTGAGCCCCCAGGGTAGGCCTGGTATCCCTACCTGGTGCACCTGCTTAAGCCTGGCGTCCCTTTCCGACGCTCCGGGGTAGTACCGGTACCCCCACTCGCTACTCCGTCGTAGTAACCGTAATCCTCATCGGTACTCCGGGGTGGTACCAGTAAAGCCAATCTGTACTCCGGGGTAGCACCCATAACCCTCATCGGTACTCCGGGGTGGTACCAGTACCCCCACCCAGTACTACAGGGTACAACTGCTGTCCCTACGGGCGCACGGGGTTACACCCGACCTTTCTACCTGACCCTCCGCTTTAGGCCCGGTGTCCCTACCCGACGTTCCGGGATAGAACCTGTTCCCCCAACAGTACGATGGGCTTGTACCGGAAACCTTTGTGATGCGCCGGAGTTCACCTGTTGTCCCTACGGGCGCGCCCTGTTACACCCGGCCTCCCTTCCTGACCCCCCAGGGTAGGCCTGGTATCCCTACCTGGTGCACCTGCTTAAGCCTGGCGTCCCTTCCCGACGCTCCGGGGTAGTACCGGTACCCCCACTCGGTACTCCGTTGTGGTACCTGTAACCCTCTACGGTACTCCGGGGTGGTACCAGTACTCCCACCAGGTACTCCGGTGTAGTACCCGTAACCCTCATTGGTACTCCGGGGTGGTACCAGTACCCGCAGCGGGCGCTCCGGGGTACTACCGGTACCACCACTCGGCCCTCCGGTGTGGTACCAGTACCCCCACCCAGTACTACAGGGTACAACTGCTGTCCCTACGGGCGCGCGGGGTTACACCCGCCCTTTCTACCTGACCCTCCGCGTTAGGCCCGGTGTCCCTACCCGACGTTCCGGGATAGAACCTGTTCCCCCAACAGTACTATGGGCTTGTACCGGAAACCTTTGTGATGCGCCGGAGTTCACCTGTTGTCCCTACGGGCGCGCCCTGTTACACCCGGCCTCCCTTCCTGACCCCCCAGGGTAGGCCTGGTATCCCTACCTGGTGCACCTGCTTAAGCCTGGCGTCCGTTCCCGACGCTCCGGGGTAGTACAGGTACCCCCACCTGGTGCTCCTGTGTGGTACCTGTAACCCTCTAAGGCACTCCGGGGTGGTACCAGTACTCCCACCAGGTACTCCGGGGTAGTACCCGTAACCATCATCGGTACTCCGGGGTGGTACCAGTACCCGCAACCGGCGCTCCGGTGTGGTACCGGTACCACCACTCGGCACTCCGGGGAGGCACCAGTACCCCCACCCAGTACTACAGGGTACAACTGCTGTCCCTACGGGCGAGCGGGATTAGACTCACCATTACTACCTGACCCTCCGCGTTAGGCCCGGTGTCCCTACCCGACGTTCCGGGATAGAACCGGTTCCCCCAACAGTACTATGGGCTTGTACCGGAAACCTTTGTGATGCGCCGGAGTTCACCTGTTCTCCCTACGGGCGCGCCCTGTTAGACCCGGCCTCCCTTCCTGAGCCCCCAGGGTAGGCCTGGAATGCCTACCTTGTGCACCTGCTTAAGCCTGGCGTCCCTTCCCGACGCTCCGGGGTTGTACCGGTACCCCCACCTGGTGCTCCTGGGTGGTACCTGTAACCCTCTACGATACTCCGGGGTGGTACCAGTACTCCCACCAGGTACTCCGGGGTAGTACCCGTAACCCTCATCGGTACTCCGGGGTGGTACCAGTACCCGCAACCGGCGCTCCGGGGTGGTACCGGTACCGCCACTCGACACTCCGGGGTGGTACCAGTACCCGCAAGCGGCGCTCCGCGGTAGTACCGGTACCCCCACTCGGTACTCCGTCGTAGTAACCGTAATCCTCATCGGTACACCGGGGTAGTACCGGTAACCCCCAAACGGTACACCGTGGCAGCACCCGTAACCCTCATCGGTAATCCGGGGTGGTACCAGTACCCGCAACCGGCGCTCCGGGGTAGTACCGGTAGCACCACTCGGCACTCCGGGGTGGTACCAGTACCCCCACCCAGTACTACAGGGTACAACTGCTGTCCCTACGGGCGCGCGATGTTAGACTCGCCCTTACCACCTAACCCTCTGCGTTAGGCCCGGTGTCCCTACCCGACGTTCCGGGATAGAACCTGTTCCCCCAACAGTACTATGGGGTTGTACCGGAAACCTTTGTGATGCGCCGGAGTTCACCTGTTGTCCCTACGGGCGCGCCCTGTTAGACCCGGCCTCCCTTCATGAGCCCCCAGGGTAGGCCTGGTATCCCTACCTGGTGCACCTGCTTAAGCCTGGCGTCCCTTCCCAACGCTCCGGGGTCGTACCGGTACCCCCACTCGGTACTCCGGGGTAGTACCCGCAGTCCTCATCGGTACTCCGGGGTGGTACCAGTACTCCCACCAGGTACTCCGGGGTAGTACCCGTAACCCTCATCGGTACTCCGGAGTGCTACCAGTACCCGCAACCGGCGCTCCGGGGTAGTACCGGTACCACCACTCGGCACTCCGGGGTGGTACCAGTACCCCCACCCAGTACTACAGGGTAGAACTGCTGTCCCTACGGGCGCGCGGGGTTAGACTCGCCCTTACTACCTGACCCTCTGCATTAGGCCCGGTGTCCCTCCCCGACGTTCCGGGATAGAACCTGTTCCCCCAACGTTACTATGGGGTTGTACCGGAAACCTTTGTGATGCGCCGGAGTTCACCTGTTGTCCCTACGGGCGCGCCCTTTAGACCCGGCCTCCCTTCCTGAGCCCCCAGGGTAGGCCTGGTATCCCTACCTGGTGCACCTGCTTAAGCCTGGCGTCCCTTCCCGACGCTCCGGGGTAGTACCGGTACCCCCACTCGGTACTCCGTGGTAGTACCCGTAACCCTCTACGGTACTCCGGGGTGGTACCAGTACTCCCACCAGGTACGCCGAGGTAGTACCCGTAACCCTCATCGGTACTCCGGGGTGGTACCAGTACCCGCAACCGGCGCTCCGGGGTGGTACCGGTACCACCACTCGGCACTCCGGGGTGGTACCAGTACCCCCACCCACTACTACAGGGTACAACTGCTGTCCCTACGGGCGCGCGGGGTTACACCCGCCCTTTCTACCTGACCCTCTGCATTAGGCCCGGTGTCCCTACCCGACGTTCCGGGATAGAACCTGTTCCCCCAACAGTACTATGGGGTTGTACCGGAAACCTTTGTGATGCGCCGGAGTTCACCTCTTGTCCCTACGGGCGCGCCCTGTTAGACCCGGCCTCCCTTCCTGAGCCCCCAGGGTAGGCCTGGTATCCCTACCTGGTGCACCTGCTTAAGCCTGGCGTCCCTTCCCGACGCTCCGGGGTAGTACCGGTACCCCCACCTGGTGCTCCTGGGTGGTACCTGTAACCCTCTACGGTACTCCGGGGTGGTACCAGTACTCCCACCAGGTACTCTGGGGTAGTACCCGTAACCCTCATTGGTACTACGGGGAGGTACCAGTACCCGCAGCGGGCGCTCCGGGGTACTACCGGTACCACCACTCGGCACTCCGGGGTGGTACCAGTACCCCCACCCAGTACTACAGGGTACAACTGCTGTCCCTACGGGCGCGCAGGGTTAGACTCGCCCTTACTACCTGACCCTCTGCATTAGGCCCGGTGTCCCTCCCCGACGTTCCGGGATAGAACCTGTTCCCCCAACGTTACTATGGGGTTGTACCGGAAACCTTTGTGATGCGCCGGAGTTCACCTGTTGTCCCTACGGGCGCGCCCTTTAGACCCGGCCTCCCTTCCTGAGCCCCCAGGGTAGGCCTGGTATCCCTACCTGGTGCACCTGCTTAAGCCTGGCGTCCCTTCCCGACGCTCCGGGGTAGTACCGGTACCCCCACTCGGTACTCCGTCGTAGTAACCGTAATACTCATCGGTACTCCGGGATAGTACCGGTACCCCCAAACGGTACACCGTGGTAGAACCCGTAACCCTCATCGGTACTCCAGGGTGGTACCAGTACCCGCAACCTGCGCTCCAGGGTAGTACCGGTACCACCAATCGGCACTCCGGGGTGGTACCAGTACCCACACCCAGTACTACTACGGGGTACAACTGCAGTCCCTACGGGCGCGCGATGTTAGACTCGCCCTTACTACCTGACCCTCTGCATTAGGCCCGGTGTCCCTCCCCGACGTTCCGGGATAGAACCTGTTCCCCCAACATTACTATGGGGTTGTACCGGAAACCTTTGTGATGCGCCGGAGTTCACCTGTTGTCCCTATGGGAGCGCCCTGTTAGACCCGGCCTCCCTTCCTGAGCCCCCAGGGTAGGCCTGGAATGCCTACCTTGTGCACCTGCTTAAGCCTGGCGTCCCTTCCCGACGCTCCGGGGTTGTACCGGTACCCCCACCTGGTGCTCCTGGGTGGTACCTGTAACCCTCTACGATACTCCGGGGTGGTACCAGTACTCCCACCAGGTACTCCGGGGTAGTACCCGTAACCCTCATCGGTACTCCGGGGTGGTACCAGTACCCGCAACCGGCGCTCCGGGGTGGTACCGGTACCGCCACTCGACACTCCGGGGTGGTACCAGTACCCGCAAGCGGCGCTCCGCGGTAGTACCGGTACCCCCACTCGGTACTCCGTCGTAGTAACCGTAATCCTCATCGGTACACCGGGGTAGTACCGGTAACCCCCAAACGGTACACCGTGGCAGCACCCGTAACCCTCATCGGTAATCCGGGGTGGTACCAGTACCCGCAACCGGCGCTCCGGGGTAGTACCGGTAGCACCACTCGGCACTCCGGGGTGGTACCAGTACCCCCACCCAGTACTACAGGGTACAACTGCTGTCCCTACGGGCGCGCGATGTTAGACTCGCCCTTACCACCTAACCCTCTGCGTTAGGCCCGGTGTCCCTACCCGACGTTCCGGGATAGAACCTGTTCCCCCAACAGTACTATGGGGTTGTACCGGAAACCTTTGTGATGCGCCGGAGTTCACCTGTTGTCCCTACGGGCGCGCCCTGTTAGACCCGGCCTCCCTTCATGAGCCCCCAGGGTAGGCCTGGTATCCCTACCTGGTGCACCTGCTTAAGCCTGGCGTCCCTTCCCAACGCTCCGGGGTCGTACCGGTACCCCCACTCGGTACTCCGGGGTAGTACCCGCAGTCCTCATCGGTACTCCGGGGTGGTACCAGTACTCCCACCAGGTACTCCGGGGTAGTACCCGTAACCCTCATCGGTACTCCGGAGTGCTACCAGTACCCGCAACCGGCGCTCCGGGGTAGTACCGGTACCACCACTCGGCACTCCGGGGTGGTACCAGTACCCCCACCCAGTACTACAGGGTAGAACTGCTGTCCCTACGGGCGCGCGGGGTTAGACTCGCCCTTACTACCTGACCCTCTGCATTAGGCCCGGTGTCCCTCCCCGACGTTCCGGGATAGAACCTGTTCCCCCAACGTTACTATGGGGTTGTACCGGAAACCTTTGTGATGCGCCGGAGTTCACCTGTTGTCCCTACGGGCGCGCCCTTTAGACCCGGCCTCCCTTCCTGAGCCCCCAGGGTAGGCCTGGTATCCCTACCTGGTGCACCTGCTTAAGCCTGGCGTCCCTTCCCGACGCTCCGGGGTAGTACCGGTACCCCCACTCGGTACTCCGTGGTAGTACCCGTAACCCTCTACGATACTCCGGGGTGGTACCAGTACTCCCACCAGGTACTCCGGGGTAGTACCCGTAACCCTCATCGGTACTCCGAAGTGGTACCAGTACCCCCACCCAGTACTACAGGGTACAAATGCTGTCCCTACGGGCGCGCGATGTTAGACTCGCCCTTTCTACCTGACCCTCCGCGTTAGGCCCGGTGTCCCTCCCCGACGTTCCGGGATAGAACCTGTTCCCCCAACATTACTATGGGGTTGTACCGGCAACCTTTGTGATGTGCCGGAGTTCACCTGTTGTCCCTATGGGAGCGCCCTGTTAGACCCGGCCTCTCTTCCTGAGCCCCCAGGGTAGGCCTGGTATCCCTACCTGGTGCACCTGCTTAAGCCTGGCGTCCCTTCCCGACGCTCCGGGGTAGTACCGGTACCCCCACTCGGTACTCCGTGGTAGTACCCGTAACCCTCTACGGTACTCCGGGGTGGTACCAGTACTCCCACCAGGTACGCCGAGGTAGTACCCGTAACCCTCATCGGTACTCCGGGGTGGTACCAGTACCCGCAACCGGCGCTCCGGGGTGGTACCGGTACCACCACTCGGCACTCCGGGGTGGTACCAGTACCCCCACCCACTACTACAGGGTACAACTGCTGTCCCTACGGGCGCGCGGGGTTACACCCGCCCTTTCTACCTGACCCTCTGCATTAGGCCCGGTGTCCCTACCCGACGTTCCGGGATAGAACCTGTTCCCCCAACAGTACTATGGGGTTGTACCGGAAACCTTTGTGATGCGCCGGAGTTCACCTCTTGTCCCTACGGGCGCGCCCTGTTAGACCCGGCCTCCCTTCCTGAGCCCCCAGGGTAGGCCTGGTATCCCTACCTGGTGCACCTGCTTAAGCCTGGCGTCCCTTCCCGACGCTCCGGGGTAGTACCGGTACCCCCACCTGGTGCTCCTGGGTGGTACCTGTAACCCTCTACGGTACTCCGGGGTGGTACCAGTACTCCCACCAGGTACTCTGGGGTAGTACCCGTAACCCTCATTGGTACTACGGGGAGGTACCAGTACCCGCAGCGGGCGCTCCGGGGTACTACCGGTACCACCACTCGGCACTCCGGGGTGGTACCAGTACCCCCACCCAGTACTACAGGGTACAACTGCTGTCCCTACGGGCGCGCAGGGTTAGACTCGCCCTTACTACCTGACCCTCTGCATTAGGCCCGGTGTCCCTCCCCGACGTTCCGGGATAGAACCTGTTCCCCCAACGTTACTATGGGGTTGTACCGGAAACCTTTGTGATGCGCCGGAGTTCACCTCTTGTCCCTACGGGCGCGCCCTTTAGACCCGGCCTCCCTTCCTGAGCCCCCAGGGTAGGCCTGGTATCCCTACCTGGTGCACCTGCTTAAGCCTGGCGTCCCTTCCCGACGCTCCGGGGTAGTACCGGTACCCCCACTCGGTACTCCGTCGTAGTAACCGTAATACTCATCGGTACTCCGGGATAGTACCGGTACCCCCAAACGGTACACCGTGGTAGAACCCGTAACCCTCATCGGTACTCCAGGGTGGTACCAGTACCCGCAACCGGCGCTCCAGGGTAGTACCGGTACCACCAATCGGCACTCCGGGGTGGTACCAGTACCCACACCCAGTACTACTACGGGGTACAACTGCAGTCCCTACGGGCGCGCGATGTTAGACTCGCCCTTACTACCTGACCCTCTGCATTAGGCCCGGTGTCCCTCCCCGACGTTCCGGGATAGAACCTGTTCCCCCAACATTACTATGGGGTTGTACCGGAAACCTTTGTGATGCGCCGGAGTTCACCTGTTGTCCCTATGGGAGCGCCCTGTTAGACCCGGCCTCCCTTCCTGAGCCCCCAGGGTAGGCCTGGTATCCCTACCTGGTGCACCTGCTTAAGCCTGGCGTCCCTTCCCGACGCTCCGGGGTAGTACCGGTACCCCCACTCGGTACTCCGGGTTAGTACCCGTAACCCTCTACGGTACTCTGGGGTGGTACCAGTACTCCCACCAGGTACTCCGAGGTAGTACCCGTAACCCTCATCGGTACTCCGGGGTGGTACCAGTACCCCCACCCAGAACTACAGGGTACAACTGCGGTCCCTACGGGCGCGCGGGGTTACACCCGACCTTTCTATCTCACCCACCACGTTAGGCCCGGTGTCCCTACCTGATGTTCCGGGATAGAACCTGGTCCCCAAACAGTACTATGGGGTTGTACCGGAAACCTTTGTGATGCGCCGGAGTTCACCTGTTGTCCCTACGGGCGCGCCCTGTTAGACCCGGCCTCCCTTCCTGAGCCCCCAGGGTAGGCCTGGTATGCCTACCTGGTGCACCTGCGGTAGTACCGGTACCCCCACTCGGTACTCCGTGGTAGTACCCGCAATCCTCATCGGTACTCCGGGGTGGTACCAGTACTCCCAAACGGTACACCGTGGTAGCACCCGTAACCCTCATCGGTAGTCCGGGGTGGTACCAGTACCCGCAACCGGCGCTCCGGGGTAGTACCGGTACCACCACTCGGCACTCCGGGGTGGTACCAGTACCCCCACTCACTACTACAGGGTACAACTGCTGTCCCTACGGGCGGGCGGGGTTAGACTCGCCCTTACTACCTAACCTTCTGCATTAGGCACGGTGTCCCTCCCCGACGTTCCGCGATAGAACCTGTTCCCCCAACAGTACTATGGGGTTGTACCGGAAACCTTTGTGATGCGCCAGAGTTCACCTGTTGTCTCTAAGGGCGCGCCCTGTTAGACCCGGCCTCCCTTCCTGAGCCCCCAGGGTAGGCCTGGTATCCCTACCTGGTGCACCTGCTTAAGCCTGGCGTCCCTTCCCGACGCTCCGGGGTAGTACCGGTACCCCCACTCGGTACTCCGTGGTAGTACCCGTAACCCTCATCGGTACTCTGGGGTGGTACCAGTACCCCCACCCACTACTACAGGGTACAACTGCTGTCCCTACGGGCGCGCGGGGTTACACCCGACCTTTCTATCTCACCCACCACGTTAGGCCCGGTGTCCCTACCCGACGTTCCGGGATAGAACCTGTTCCCCCAACAGGACTATGGGGTTGTACCGGAAGCCTCTGTGATGCGCCGCAGTTCACCTGTTGTCCCTACGGGCGCACCCTGTTAGACCAGGCCTCCCTTCCTGAGCCCCCAGGGTAGGCCTGGTATCCCTACCTGGTGCACCTGCTTAAGCCTGGCGTCCCTTCCCGACGCTCCGGGGTAGTACCGGTACCCCCACTCGGTGCTCCGTCGTAGTAACCGTAACCCTCATCGGTACTACGGGGTAGTACCGGTACCCCCAAACGGTACTCCGGGGTAGCACCTGTAAGCCTCATCGGTACTCCGGGGTGGTACCAGTACCCGCAACCGGCGCTCCGGGGTAGTACCGGTACCACCACTCGGTACTCCGTGGTAGTACCCGTAACCCTCTACGGTACTCTGGGGTGGTACCAGTACTCCCACCAGGTACTCCGGGGTAGTACCCATAACCCTCATCGGTACTCCGGGGTGGTACCAGTACCCCCACCCACTACTACAGGGTACAACTGCTGTCCCTACGGGCGCGCGGGGTTACACCCGACCTTTCTATCTCACCCACCACGTTAGGCCCGGTGTCCCTCCCCGACGTTCCGGGATAGAACCTGTTCCCCCAACAGTGCTATGGGGTTGTACCGGAAACCTTTGTGATGCGCCGGAGTTCACCTCTTGTCCCTACGGGCGCGCCCTGTTAGACCCGGCCTCCCTTCCTGAGCCCCCAGGGTAGGCCTGGTATCCCTACCTGGTGCACCTGCTTAAGCCTGGAGTCCCTTCCCGACGCTCCGGGGTAGTACTGTTACCCCCACCTGGTGCTCCTGGGTGGTACCCGTAACCCTCTACGGTACTCTGGGGTGGTACCAGTACTCCCACCAGGTACTCCGGGGTAGTACCCGTAACCGTCATCGGTACTCCGGGGTGGTACCAGTACCCCCACCCACTACTACAGGGTACAACTACTGTCCCTACTGCTGCGCGGGGTGAGACCCGCCCTTTCTATCTGACCCTCCGCGTTAGGCCCGGTGTCCCTCTCCGACGTTCCGGGATAGAACCTGTTCCCCCAAAAGGACTATGGGGTTGTACCGGCAACCTTTGTGATGCGCCGGAGTTCACCTGTTGTCCCTAAGGGCGCGCTCTGTTAGACCCGGCCTCCCTTCCTGAGCCCCCAGGGTAGGCCTGGTATCCCTACCTGGAGGACCTGCTTAAGCCTGGCGTCCCTTCCCTACGCTCCGGGGTAGTACCGGTACCCCCACTCGGTACTCCGTGGTAGTACCCGCAATCCTCATTGGTACTCCGGGGTGGTACCAGTACTCCCACCAGGTACTCCGGGGTAGCACCCGTAACCCTCATCGGTACTCCGGGGTGGTACCGGTACCCGCAACCGGCGCTCCGGGGTAGTACCGGTACCACCACTCGGCACTCCGGGGTGGTACCAGTACCCCCACCCAGTACTACAGGGTACAACTGCTGTCCCTACGGGCGGGCGGGGTTAGACTCGCCCTTACTACCTAACCTTCTGCATTAGGCCCGGTGTCCCTCCCCGACGTTCCGGGATAGAACCTGTTCCCCCAACAGTACTATGGGGTTGTACCGGAAACCTTTGTGATGCGCCAGAGTTCACCTGTTGTCTCTAAGGGCGCGCCCTGTTAGACCCGGCCTCCCTTCCTGAGCCCCCAGGGTAGGCCTGGTATCCCTACCTGGTGCACCTGCTTAAGCCTGGCGTCCCTTCCCGACGCTCCGGGGTAGTACCGGTACCCCCACTCGGTACTCCGTGGTAGTACCCGTAACCGTCATCGGTACTCCGGGGTGGTACCAGTACCCCCACCCACTACTACAGGGTACAACTGCTGTCCCTACTGCTGCGCGGGGTGAGACCCGCCCTTTCTATCTGACCCTCCGCGTTAGGCCCGGTGTCCCTCCCCGACGTTCTGGGATAGAACCTGTTCCCCCAACAGTACTATGGGGTTGTACCGGAAGCCTTTGTGATGCGCCGGAGTTCACCTGTTGTCCCTATGGGAGCGCCCTGTTAGACCCGGCCTCCCTTCCTGAGCCCCCAGGGTAGGCCTGGTATCCCTACCTGGTGCACCTGCTTAAGCCTGGCGTCCCTTTCCGACGCTCCGGGGTAGTACCGGTACCCCCACTCGGTACTCCGTGGTAGTACCCGCAATCCTCATCGGTACTCCGGGGTGGTACCAGTACTCCCACCCACTACTACAGGGTACAACTGCTGTCCCTACGGGCGCGCGGGGTTACACCCGACCTTTCTATCTCACCCACCACGTTAGGCCCGGTGTCCCTCCCCGACGTTCCGGGATAGAACCTGTTCCCCCAACAGTGCTATGGGGTTGTACCGGAAACCTTTGTGATGCGCCGGAGTTCACCTCTTGTCCCTACGGGCGCGCCCTGTTAGACCCGGCCTCCCTTCCTGAGCCCCCAGGGTAGGCCTGGTATCCCTACCTGGTGCACCTGCTTAAGCCTGGCGTCCCTTCCCGACGCTCCGGGGTAGTACTGGTACCCCCACCTGGTGCTCCTGGGTGGTACCCGTAACCCTCTACGGTACTCTGGGGTGGTACCAGTACTCCCACCAGGTACTCCGGGGTAGTACCCGTAACCCTCATCGGTACTCCGGGGTGGCACCAGTACCCCCACCCACTACTACAGGGTACAACTGCTGTCCCTACTGCTGCGCGGGGTGAGACCCGCCCTTTCTATCTGACCCTCCGCGTTAGGCCCGGTGTCCCTCCCCGACGTTCCGGGATAGAACCTGTTCCCCCAACATTACTATGGGGTTGTACCGGAAACCTTTGTGATGCGCCGGAGTTCACCTGTTGTCCCTACGGGCGCGCCCTTTAGACCCGGCCTCCTTTCCTGAGCCCCCAGGGTAGGCCTGGTATCCCTACCTGGTGCACCTGCTTAAGCCTGGCGTCCCTTCCCGACGCTCCGGGGTAGTACCGGTACCCCCACTCGGTACTCCGTGGTAGTACCCGCAATCCTCATCGGTACTCCGGGGTGGTACCAGTACTCCCACCAGGTACTCCGGGGTAGCACCCGTAACCCTCATCGGTATCCGGGGTGGTACCGGTACCTGCAACCGGCGCTCCGGGGTAGTACCGGTACCACCACTCGGCACTCCAGGGTGGTACCAGTACCCCCACCCAGTACTACAGGGTACAACTGCTGTCCCTACGGGCGCGCGGGGTTAGAATCGCCCTTACTACCTGACCCTCTGCATTATAGGCCCGGTGTCCCTCCCCGACGTTCCGGGATAGAACCTGTTCCCCCAACAGGACTATGGGGTTGTACCGGCAACCTTTGTGATGCGCCGGAGTTCACCTGTTGTCCCTACGGGCGCGCCCTTTAGACCCGGCCTCCTTTCCTGAGCCCCCAGGGTAGGCCTGGTATCCCTACCTGGTGCACCTGCTTAAGCCTGGAGTCCCTTCCCGACGCTCCGGGGTAGTACCGGTACCCCCACTCGGTACTCCGTGGTAGTACCCGATATACTCATCGGTACTCCGGGGTGGTACCGGTACCCCCAAACGGTACACCGTGGTAGCACCCGTAACCCTCATCGGTAGTCCGGGGTGGTACCAGTACCCGCAACCGGCGCTCCGGGGTAGTACCGGTACCACCACTCGGCACTCCGGGGTGGTACCAGTACCCCCACCCACTACTACAGGGTACAACTGCTGTCCCTACGGGCGCGCGGGGTTACACCCGACCTTTCTATCTCACCCACCACGTTAGGCCCGGTGTCCCTACCCGACGTTCCGGGATAGAACCTGTTCCCCCAACAGGACTATGGGGTTGTACCGGAAGCCTCTGTGATGCGCCGGAGTTCACCTGTTGTCCCTACGGGCGCACCCTGTTAGACCAGGCATCCCTTCCTGAGCCCCCAGGGTAGGCCTGGTATCCTTACCTGGTGCACCTGCTTAAGCCTGGCGTCCCTTCCCGACGCTCCGGGGTAGTACCGGTACCCCCACTCGGTGCTCCGTCGTAGTAACCGTAACCCTCATCGGTACTACGGGGTGGTACCAGTACCCGCAACCGGCGCTCCGGGGTAGTACCGGTACCACCACTCGGTACTCCGTGGTAGTACCCGTAACCCTCTACGGTACTCTGGGGTGGTACCAGTACTCCCACCAGGTACTCCGGGGTAGTACCCATAACCCTCATCGGTACTCCGGGGTGGTACCAGTACCCCCACCCACTACTACAGGGTACAACTGCTGTCCCTACGGGCGCGCGGGGTTACACCCGTCCTTTCTATCTCACCCACCACGTTAGGCCCGGTGTCCCTCCCCGACGTTCCGGGATAGAACCTGTTCCCCCAACAGTACTATGGGGTTCTACCGGAAACCTTTGTGATGCGCCGGAGTGCACCTCTTGTCCCTACGGGCATGCCCTGTTAGACCCGGCCTCCCTTCCTGAGCCCCCAGGGTAGGCCTGGTATCCCTACCTGGTGCACCTGCTTAAGCCTGGCGTCCCTTCCCGACGCTCCGGGTTAGTACCGGTACTCCCACGTGGTGCTCCTGGTTGGTACCCGTAACCCTCTACGGTACTCTGGGGTGGTAGCAGTACTCCCACCAGGTACTCCGGGGTAGTACCGGTACCACCACTCGGCACTCCGGGGTGGTACCAGTACCCCCACCCAGTACTACAGGGTACAACTGCTGTCCCTACGGGCGCGCGGGGTTAGACTCGCCCTTACTACCTGACCCTCTGCATTATAGGCCCGGTGTCCCTACCCGACGTTCCGGGATAGAACCTGTTCCCCCAACAGGACTATGGGGTTGTACCGGCAACCTTTGTGATGCGCCGGAGTTCACCTGTTGTCCCTACGGGCGCGCCCTTTAGACCCGGCCTCCTTTCCTGAGCCCCCAGGGTAGGCCTGGTATCCCTACCTGGTGCACCTGCTTAAGCCTGGAGTCCCTTCCCGACGCTCCGGGTTAGTACCGGTACCCCCACTCGGTACTCCGTGGTAGTACCCGATATACTCATCGGTACTCCGGGGTGGTACCAGTACTCCCACCAGGTACTCCGGGGTAGCACCCGTAACCCTCATCGGTACTCCGGGGTGGTACCGGTACCCGCAACCGGCGCTCCGGGGTAGTACCGGTACCACCACTCGGCACTCCGGGGTGGTACCAGTACCCCCACCCAGTACTACAGGGTACAACTGCTGTCCCTACGGGCGCGCGATGTTAGACTCGCCCTTACTACCTAACCCTCTGCATTAGGCCCGGTGTCCCTCCCCAACATTCCGGGATAGAACCTGTTCCCCCAACAGTACTATGGGGTTGTACCGGAAACCTTTGTGATGCGCCGGAGTTCACCTGTTGTCCCTACGGGCGCGCCCTTTAGACCCGGCCTCCTTTCCTGAGCCCCCAGGGTAGGCCTGGTATCCCTACCTGGTGCACCTGCTTAAGCCTGGCGTCCCTTCCCGACGCTCCGGGGTAGTACCGGTACCCCCACTCGGTACTCCGTGGTAGTACCCGTAACCCTCATCGGTACTCCGGGCTGGTACCAGTACCCCCACCCACTACTACAGGGTACAACTGCTGTCCCTACTGCTGCGCGGGGTGAGACCCGCCCTTTCTATCTGACCCTCCGCGTTAGGCCCGGTGTCCGTCCCCGACGTTCCGGGATAGAACCTGTTCCCCCAACAGTGCTATGGGGTTGTACCGGAAACCTTTGTGATGCGCCGGAGTTCACCTGTTGTCCCTACAGGCGCGCCCTGTTAGACCCGGCCTCCCTTCCTGAGCCCCCAGGGTAGGCCTGGTATCCCTACCTGGTGCACCTGCTTAAGCCTGGCGTCCCTTCCCGACGCTCCAGGGTAGTACTGGTACCCCCACCTGGTGCTCCTGGGTGGTACCCGTAACCCTCTACGGTACTCTGGGGTGGTACCAGTACTCCCACCACATACTCCGGGGTAGTACCCGTAACCCTCATCGGTACTCCGGGGTGGTACCAGTACCCCCACCCACTACTACAGGGTACAACTGCTGTCCCTACTGCTGCGCGGGGTGAGACCCGCCCTTTCTATCTGACCCTCCGCGTTAGGCCCGGTGTCCCTCCCCGACGTTCTGGGATAGAACCTGTTCCCCCAACAGTACTATGGGGTTGTACCGGAAGCCTTTGTGATGCGCCGGAGTTCACCTGTTGTCCCTATGGGAGCGCCCTGTTAGACCCGGCCTCCCTTCCTGAGCCCCCAGGGTAGGCCTGGTATCCCTACCTGGTGCACCTGCTTAAGCCTGGCGTCCCTTTCCGACGCTCCGGGGTAGTACCGGTACCCCCACTCGGTACTCCGTGGTAGTACCCGCAATCCTCATCGGTACTCCGGGGTGGTACCAGTACTCCCACCCACTACTACAGGGTACAACTGCTGTCCCTACGGGCGCGCGGGGTTACACCCGACCTTTCTATCTCACCCACCACGTTAGGCCCGGTGTCCCTCCCCGACGTTCCGGGATAGAACCTGTTCCCCCAACAGTGCTATGGGGTTGTACCGGAAACCTTTGTGATGCGCCGGAGTTCACCTCTTGTCCCTACGGGCGCGCCCTGTTAGACCCGGCCTCCCTTCCTGAGCCCCCAGGGTAGGCCTGGTATCCCTACCTGGTGCACCTGCTTAAGCCTGGCGTCCCTTCCCGACGCTCCGGGGTAGTACTGGTACCCCCACCTGGTGCTCCTGGGTGGTACCCGTAACCCTCTACGGTACTCTGGGGTGGTACCAGTACTCCCACCAGGTACTCCGGGGTAGTACCCGTAACCCTCATCGGTACTCCGGGGTGGCACCAGTACCCCCACCCACTACTACAGGGTACAACTGCTGTCCCTACTGCTGCGCGGGGTGAGACCCGCCCTTTCTATCTGACCCTCCGCGTTAGGCCCGGTGTCCCTCCCCGACGTTCCGGGATAGAACCTGTTCCCCCAACATTACTATGGGGTTGTACCGGAAACCTTTGTGATGCGCCGGAGTTCACCTGTTGTCCCTACGGGCGCGCCCTTTAGACCCGGCCTCCTTTCCTGAGCCCCCAGGGTAGGCCTGGTATCCCTACCTGGTGCACCTGCTTAAGCCTGGCGTCCCTTCCCGACGCTCCGGGGTAGTACCGGTACCCCCACTCGGTACTCCGTGGTAGTACCCGCAATCCTCATCGGTACTCCGGGGTGGTACCAGTACTCCCACCAGGTACTCCGGGGTAGCACCCGTAACCCTCATCGGTATCCGGGGTGGTACCGGTACCTGCAACCGGCGCTCCGGGGTAGTACCGGTACCACCACTCGGCACTCCAGGGTGGTACCAGTACCCCCACCCAGTACTACAGGGTACAACTGCTGTCCCTACGGGCGCGCGGGGTTAGAATCGCCCTTACTACCTGACCCTCTGCATTATAGGCCCGGTGTCCCTCCCCGACGTTCCGGGATAGAACCTGTTCCCCCAACAGGACTATGGGGTTGTACCGGCAACCTTTGTGATGCGCCGGAGTTCACCTGTTGTCCCTACGGGCGCGCCCTTTAGACCCGGCCTCCTTTCCTGAGCCCCCAGGGTAGGCCTGGTATCCCTACCTGGTGCACCTGCTTAAGCCTGGAGTCCCTTCCCGACGCTCCGGGGTAGTACCGGTACCCCCACTCGGTACTCCGTGGTAGTACCCGATATACTCATCGGTACTCCGGGGTGGTACCGGTACCCCCAAACGGTACACCGTGGTAGCACCCGTAACCCTCATCGGTAGTCCGGGGTGGTACCAGTACCCGCAACCGGCGCTCCGGGGTAGTACCGGTACCACCACTCGGCACTCCGGGGTGGTACCAGTACCCCCACCCACTACTACAGGGTACAACTGCTGTCCCTACGGGCGCGCGGGGTTACACCCGACCTTTCTATCTCACCCACCACGTTAGGCCCGGTGTCCCTACCCGACGTTCCGGGATAGAACCTGTTCCCCCAACAGGACTATGGGGTTGTACCGGAAGCCTCTGTGATGCGCCGGAGTTCACCTGTTGTCCCTACGGGCGCACCCTGTTAGACCAGGCATCCCTTCCTGAGCCCCCAGGGTAGGCCTGGTATCCTTACCTGGTGCACCTGCTTAAGCCTGGCGTCCCTTCCCGACGCTCCGGGGTAGTACCGGTACCCCCACTCGGTGCTCCGTCGTAGTAACCGTAACCCTCATCGGTACTACGGGGTGGTACCAGTACCCGCAACCGGCGCTCCGGGGTAGTACCGGTACCACCACTCGGTACTCCGTGGTAGTACCCGTAACCCTCTACGGTACTCTGGGGTGGTACCAGTACTCCCACCAGGTACTCCGGGGTAGTACCCATAACCCTCATCGGTACTCCGGGGTGGTACCAGTACCCCCACCCACTACTACAGGGTACAACTGCTGTCCCTACGGGCGCGCGGGGTTACACCCGTCCTTTCTATCTCACCCACCACGTTAGGCCCGGTGTCCCTCCCCGACGTTCCGGGATAGAACCTGTTCCCCCAACAGTACTATGGGGTTCTACCGGAAACCTTTGTGATGCGCCGGAGTGCACCTCTTGTCCCTACGGGCATGCCCTGTTAGACCCGGCCTCCCTTCCTGAGCCCCCAGGGTAGGCCTGGTATCCCTACCTGGTGCACCTGCTTAAGCCTGGCGTCCCTTCCCGACGCTCCGGGTTAGTACCGGTACTCCCACGTGGTGCTCCTGGTTGGTACCCGTAACCCTCTACGGTACTCTGGGGTGGTAGCAGTACTCCCACCAGGTACTCCGGGGTAGTACCGGTACCACCACTCGGCACTCCGGGGTGGTACCAGTACCCCCACCCAGTACTACAGGGTACAACTGCTGTCCCTACGGGCGCGCGGGGTTAGACTCGCCCTTACTACCTGACCCTCTGCATTATAGGCCCGGTGTCCCTACCCGACGTTCCGGGATAGAACCTGTTCCCCCAACAGGACTATGGGGTTGTACCGGCAACCTTTGTGATGCGCCGGAGTTCACCTGTTGTCCCTACGGGCGCGCCCTTTAGACCCGGCCTCCTTTCCTGAGCCCCCAGGGTAGGCCTGGTATCCCTACCTGGTGCACCTGCTTAAGCCTGGAGTCCCTTCCCGACGCTCCGGGTTAGTACCGGTACCCCCACTCGGTACTCCGTGGTAGTACCCGATATACTCATCGGTACTCCGGGGTGGTACCAGTACTCCCACCAGGTACTCCGGGGTAGCACCCGTAACCCTCATCGGTACTCCGGGGTGGTACCGGTACCCGCAACCGGCGCTCCGGGGTAGTACCGGTACCACCACTCGGCACTCCGGGGTGGTACCAGTACCCCCACCCAGTACTACAGGGTACAACTGCTGTCCCTACGGGCGCGCGATGTTAGACTCGCCCTTACTACCTAACCCTCTGCATTAGGCCCGGTGTCCCTCCCCAACATTCCGGGATAGAACCTGTTCCCCCAACAGTACTATGGGGTTGTACCGGAAACCTTTGTGATGCGCCGGAGTTCACCTGTTGTCCCTACGGGCGCGCCCTTTAGACCCGGCCTCCTTTCCTGAGCCCCCAGGGTAGGCCTGGTATCCCTACCTGGTGCACCTGCTTAAGCCTGGCGTCCCTTCCCGACGCTCCGGGGTAGTACCGGTACCCCCACTCGGTACTCCGTGGTAGTACCCGTAACCCTCATCGGTACTCCGGGCTGGTACCAGTACCCCCACCCACTACTACAGGGTACAACTGCTGTCCCTACTGCTGCGCGGGGTGAGACCCGCCCTTTCTATCTGACCCTCCGCGTTAGGCCCGGTGTCCGTCCCCGACGTTCCGGGATAGAACCTGTTCCCCCAACAGTGCTATGGGGTTGTACCGGAAACCTTTGTGATGCGCCGGAGTTCACCTGTTGTCCCTACAGGCGCGCCCTGTTAGACCCGGCCTCCCTTCCTGAGCCCCCAGGGTAGGCCTGGTATCCCTACCTGGTGCACCTGCTTAAGCCTGGCGTCCCTTCCCGACGCTCCAGGGTAGTACTGGTACCCCCACCTGGTGCTCCTGGGTGGTACCCGTAACCCTCTACGGTACTCTGGGGTGGTACCAGTACTCCCACCACATACTCCGGGGTAGTACCCGTAACCCTCATCGGTACTCCGGGGTGGTACCAGTACCCCCACCCACTACTACAGGGTACAACTGCTGTCCCTACTGCTGCGCGGGGTGAGACCCGCCCTTTCTATCTGACCCTCCGCGTTAGGCCCGGTGTCCCTCCCCGACGTTCTGGGATAGAACCTGTTCCCCCAACAGTACTATGGGGTTGTACCGGAAACCTTTGTGATGCGCCGGAATTCACCTGTTGTCCCTACGGGCGTGCCCTGTTAGACCCGGCCTCCCTTCCTGAGCCCCCAGGGTAGGCCTGGTATCTCTACCTGGTGCACCTGCTTAAGCCTGGCGTCCCTTCCCGACGCTCCGGGGTCGTACCGGTACCCCCACTCGGTACTCCGTGGTAGTACCCGTAACACTCTACGGTACTCTGGGGTGGTACCAGTACTCCCACCAGGTACTCCGGGGTAGTACCCGTAACCCTCATCGGTACTCCGGGGTGGTACCAGTACCCCCACCCAGTACTACAGGGTACAACTGCTGTCCCTACGGGCGCGCGGGGTTAGACTCGCCCTTACTACCTGACCCTCTGCATTATAGGCCCGGTGTCCCTACCCGACGTTCCGGGATAGAACCTGTTCCCCCAACAGGAGTATGGGGTTGTACCGGCAACCTTTGTGATGCGCCGGAGTTCACCTGTTGTCCCTACGGGCGCGCCCTTTAGACCCGGCCTCCTTTCCTGAGCCCCCAGGGTAGGCCTGGTATCCCTACCTGGTGCACCTGCTTAAGCCTGGAGTCCCTTCCCGACGCTCCGGGGTAGTACCGGTACCCCCACTCGGTACTCCGTGGTAGTACCCGCAATCCTCATCGGTACTCCGGGGTGGTACCAGTACTCCCACCAGGTACTCCGGGGTAGCACCCGTAACCCTCATCGGTACTCCGGGGTGGTACCGGTACCCGCAACCGGCGCTCCGGGGTAGTACCGGTACCACCACTCGGAACTCCAGGGTGGTATCAGTACCCCCACCCAGTACTACAGGGTACAACTGCTGTCCCTACGGGCGCGCGGGGTTAGACTTGCCCTTACTACCTGACCCTCTGCATTATAGGCCCGGTGTCCCTACCCGACGTTCCGGGATAGAACCTGTTCCCCCAACAGGACTATGGGGTTGTACCGGAAGCCTTTGTGATGCGCCGGAGTTCACCTGTTGTCCCTACGGGCGCGCCCTTTAGACCCGGCCTCCCTTCCTGAGCCCCCAGGGTAGGCCTGGTATCCCTACCTGGTGCACCTGCTTAAGCCTGGCGTCCCTTCCCGACGCTCCGGGGTAGTACCGGTACTCCCACTCGGTACTCCGTCGTAGTACCCGTAACCCTCATCGGTACTCCGGGGTGGTACCAGTACTCCCACCAGGTACTCCGGGGTAGCACCCGTAACCCTCATCGGTAGTCCGGAGTGGTACCGGTACCCGCAACCGGCGCTCCGGGGTAGTACCGGTACCACCACTCGGCACTCCAGGGTGGTACCAGTACCCCCACCCAGTACTACAGGGTACAACTGCTGTCCCTACGGGCGCGCGGGGTTAGACTCGCCCTTACTACCTGACCCTCTGCATTATAGGCCCGGTGTCCCTCCCCGACGTTCCGCGATAGAACCTGTTCCCCCAACAGTACTATGGGGTTGTACCGGAAACCTTTGTGATGCGCCGGAGTTCCCCTGTTGTCCCTATGGGAGCGCCCTGTTAGACCCGGCCTCCCTTCCTGAGCCCCCAGGGTAGGCCTGGTATCCCTACCTGGTGCACCTGCTTAAGCCTGGCGTCCCTTCCCGACGCTCCGGGGTAGTACCGGTACCCCCACTCGGTACTCCGTGGTAGTACCCGTAACCCTCATCGGTACTCCGGGCTGGTACCAGTACCCCCACCCACTACTACAGGGTACAACTGCTGTCCCTACTGCTGCGCGGGGTGAGACCCGCCCTTTCTATCTGACCCTCCGCGTTAGGCCCGGTGTCCGTCCCCGACGTTCCGGGATAGAACCTGTTCCCCCAACAGTGCTATGGGGTTGTACCGGAAACCTTTGTGATGCGCCGGAGTTCACCTGTTGTCCCTACAGGCGCGCCCTGTTAGACCCGGCCTCCCTTCCTGAGCCCCCAGGGTAGGCCTGGTATCCCTACCTGGTGCACCTGCTTAAGCCTGGCGTCCCTTCCCGACGCTCCAGGGTAGTACTGGTACCCCCACCTGGTGCTCCTGGGTGGTACCCGTAACCCTCTACGGTACTCTGGGGTGGTACCAGTACTCCCACCAGGTACTCCGGGGTAGTACCCGTAACCCTCATCGGTACTCCGGGGTGGTACCAGTACCCCCACCCACTACTACAGGGTACAACTGCTGTCCCTACTGCTGCGCGGGGTGAGACCCGCCCTTTCTATCTGACCCTCCGCGTTAGGCCCGGTGTCCCTCCCCGACGTTCTGGGATAGAACCTGTTCCCCCAACAGTACTATGGGGTTGTACCGGAAACCTTTGTGATGCGCCGGAATTCACCTGTTGTCCCTACGGGCGTGCCCTGTTAGACCCGGCCTCCCTTCCTGAGCCCCCAGGGTAGGCCTGGTATCTCTACCTGGTGCACCTGCTTAAGCCTGGCGTCCCTTCCCGACGCTCCGGGGTCGTACCGGTACCCCCACTCGGTACTCCGTGGTAGTACCCGTAACACTCTACGGTACTCTGGGGTGGTACCAGTACTCCCACCAGGTACTCCGGGGTAGTACCCGTAACCCTCATCGGTACTCCGGGGTGGTACCAGTACCCCCACCCAGTACTACAGGGTACAACTGCTGTCCCTACGGGCGCGCGGGGTTAGACTCGCCCTTACTACCTGACCCTCTGCATTATAGGCCCGGTGTCCCTACCCGACGTTCCGGGATAGAACCTGTTCCCCCAACAGGAGTATGGGGTTGTACCGGCAACCTTTGTGATGCGCCGGAGTTCACCTGTTGTCCCTACGGGCGCGCCCTTTAGACCCGGCCTCCTTTCCTGAGCCCCCAGGGTAGGCCTGGTATCCCTACCTGGTGCACCTGCTTAAGCCTGGAGTCCCTTCCCGACGCTCCGGGGTAGTACCGGTACCCCCACTCGGTACTCCGTGGTAGTACCCGCAATCCTCATCGGTACTCCGGGGTGGTACCAGTACTCCCACCAGGTACTCCGGGGTAGCACCCGTAACCCTCATCGGTACTCCGGGGTGGTACCGGTACCCGCAACCGGCGCTCCGGGGTAGTACCGGTACCACCACTCGGAACTCCAGGGTGGTATCAGTACCCCCACCCAGTACTACAGGGTACAACTGCTGTCCCTACGGGCGCGCGGGGTTAGACTTGCCCTTACTACCTGACCCTCTGCATTATAGGCCCGGTGTCCCTACCCGACGTTCCGGGATAGAACCTGTTCCCCCAACAGGACTATGGGGTTGTACCGGAAGCCTTTGTGATGCGCCGGAGTTCACCTGTTGTCCCTACGGGCGCGCCCTTTAGACCCGGCCTCCCTTCCTGAGCCCCCAGGGTAGGCCTGGTATCCCTACCTGGTGCACCTGCTTAAGCCTGGCGTCCCTTCCCGACGCTCCGGGGTAGTACCGGTACTCCCACTCGGTACTCCGTCGTAGTACCCGTAACCCTCATCGGTACTCCGGGGTGGTACCAGTACTCCCACCAGGTACTCCGGGGTAGCACCCGTAACCCTCATCGGTAGTCCGGGGTGGTACCGGTACCCGCAACCGGCGCTCCGGGGTAGTACCGGTACCACCACTCGGCACTCCAGGGTGGTACCAGTACCCCCACCCAGTACTACAGGGTACAACTGCTGTCCCTACGGGCGCGCGGGGTTAGACTCGCCCTTACTACCTGACCCTCTGCATTATAGGCCCGGTGTCCCTCCCCGACGTTCCGCGATAGAACCTGTTCCCCCAACAGTACTATGGGGTTGTACCGGAAACCTTTGTGATGCGCCGGAGTTCCCCTGTTGTCCCTATGGGAGCGCCCTGTTAGACCCGGCCTCCCTTCCTGAGCCCCCAGGGTAGGCCTGGTATCCCTACCTGGTGCACCTGCTTAAGCCTGGCGTCCCTTCCCGACGCTCCGGGGTAGTACCGGTACCCCCACTCGGTACTCCGTGGTAGTACCCGTAACCCTCATCGGTACTCCGGGCTGGTACCAGTACCCCCACCCACTACTACAGGGTACAACTGCTGTCCCTACTGCTGCGCGGGGTGAGACCCGCCCTTTCTATCTGACCCTCCGCGTTAGGCCCGGTGTCCGTCCCCGACGTTCCGGGATAGAACCTGTTCCCCCAACAGTGCTATGGGGTTGTACCGGAAACCTTTGTGATGCGCCGGAGTTCACCTGTTGTCCCTACAGGCGCGCCCTGTTAGACCCGGCCTCCCTTCCTGAGCCCCCAGGGTAGGCCTGGTATCCCTACCTGGTGCACCTGCTTAAGCCTGGCGTCCCTTCCCGACGCTCCAGGGTAGTACTGGTACCCCCACCTGGTGCTCCTGGGTGGTACCCGTAACCCTCTACGGTACTCTGGGGTGGTACCAGTACTCCCACCAGGTACTCCGGGGTAGTACCCGTAACCCTCATCGGTACTCCGGGGTGGTACCAGTACCCCCACCCACTACTACAGGGTACAACTGCTGTCCCTACTGCTGCGCGGGGTGAGACCCGCCCTTTCTATCTGACCCTCCGCGTTAGGCCCGGTGTCCCTCCCCGACGTTCTGGGATAGAACCTGTTCCCCCAACAGTACTATGGGGTTGTACCGGAAACCTTTGTGATGCGCCGGAATTCACCTGTTGTCCCTACGGGCGTGCCCTGTTAGACCCGGCCTCCCTTCCTGAGCCCCCAGGGTAGGCCTGGTATCTCTACCTGGTGCACCTGCTTAAGCCTGGCGTCCCTTCCCGACGCTCCGGGGTCGTACCGGTACCCCCACTCGGTACTCCGTGGTAGTACCCGTAACACTCTACGGTACTCTGGGGTGGTACCAGTACTCCCACCAGGTACTCCGGGGTAGTACCCGTAACCCTCATCGGTACTCCGGGGTGGTACCAGTACCCCCACCCAGTACTACAGGGTACAACTGCTGTCCCTACGGGCGCGCGGGGTTAGACTCGCCCTTACTACCTGACCCTCTGCATTATAGGCCCGGTGTCCCTACCCGACGTTCCGGGATAGAACCTGTTCCCCCAACAGGAGTATGGGGTTGTACCGGCAACCTTTGTGATGCGCCGGAGTTCACCTGTTGTCCCTACGGGCGCGCCCTTTAGACCCGGCCTCCTTTCCTGAGCCCCCAGGGTAGGCCTGGTATCCCTACCTGGTGCACCTGCTTAAGCCTGGAGTCCCTTCCCGACGCTCCGGGGTAGTACCGGTACCCCCACTAGGTACTCCGTGGTAGTACCCGCAATCCTCATCGGTACTCCGGGGTGGTACCAGTACTCCCACCAGGTACTCCGGGGTAGCACCCGTAACCCTCATCGGTACTCCGGGGTGGTACCGGTACCCGCAACCGGCGCTCCGGGGTAGTACCGGTACCACCACTCGGAACTCCAGGGTGGTATCAGTACCCCCACCCAGTACTACAGGGTACAACTGCTGTCCCTACGGGCGCGCGGGGTTAGACTTGCCCTTACTACCTGACCCTCTGCATTATAGGCCCGGTGTCCCTACCCGACGTTCCGGGATAGAACCTGTTCCCCCAACAGGACTATGGGGTTGTACCGGAAGCCTTTGTGATGCGCCGGAGTTCACCTGTTGTCCCTACGGGCGCGCCCTTTAGACCCGGCCTCCCTTCCTGAGCCCCCAGGGTAGGCCTGGTATCCCTACCTGGTGCACCTGCTTAAGCCTGGCGTCCCTTCCCGACGCTCCGGGGTAGTACCGGTACTCCCACTCGGTACTCCGTCGTAGTACCCGTAACCCTCATCGGTACTCCGGGGTGGTACCAGTACTCCCACCAGGTACTCCGGGGTAGCACCCGTAACCCTCATCGGTAGTCCGGGGTGGTACCGGTACCCGCAACCGGCGCTCCGGGGTAGTACCGGTACCACCACTCGGCACTCCAGGGTGGTACCAGTACCCCCACCCAGTACTACAGGGTACAACTGCTGTCCCTACGGGCGCGCGGGGTTAGACTCGCCCTTACTACCTGACCCTCTGCATTATAGGCCCGGTGTCCCTCCCCGACGTTCCGCGATAGAACCTGTTCCCCCAACAGTACTATGGGGTTGTACCGGAAACCTTTGTGATGCGCCGGAGTTCCCCTGTTGTCCCTATGGGAGCGCCCTGTTAGACCCGGCCTCCCTTCCTGAGCCCCCAGGGTAGGCCTGGTATCCCTACCTGGTGCACCTGCTTAAGCCTGGCGTCCCTTCCCGACGCTCCGGGGTAGTACCGGTACCCCCACTCGGTACTCCGTGGTAGTACCCGTAACCCTCATCGGTACTCCGGGCTGGTACCAGTACCCCCACCCACTACTACAGGGTACAACTGCTGTCCCTACTGCTGCGCGGGGTGAGACCCGCCCTTTCTATCTGACCCTCCGCGTTAGGCCCGGTGTCCGTCCCCGACGTTCCGGGATAGAACCTGTTCCCCCAACAGTGCTATGGGGTTGTACCGGAAACCTTTGTGATGCGCCGGAGTTCACCTGTTGTCCCTACGGGCGCACCCTGTTAGACCAGGCCTCCCTTCCTGAGCCCCCAGGGTAGGCCTGGTATCCCTACCTGGTGCACCTGCTTAAGCCTGGCGTCCCTTCCCGACGCTCCGGGGTAGTACCGGTACCCCCACTCGGTACTCCGTCGTAGTACCCGTAACCCTCTACGGTACTCTGGGGTGGTACCGGTACCCCCAATCGGTACACCGTGGTAGCACCCGTAACCCTCATCGGTACTCCGGGGTGGTACCAGTACCCCCACCCACTACTACAGGGTACAACTGCTGTCCCTACGGGCGCGCGGGGTTACACCCGACCTTTCTATCTCACCCACCACGTTAGGCCCGGTGTCCCTCCCCGACGTTCCGGGATAGAACCTGTTCCCCCAACAGTGCTATGGGGTTGTACCGGAAACCTTTGTGATGCGCCGGAGTTCACCTCTTGTCCCTACGGGCGCGCCCTGTTAGACCCGGCCTCCCTTCCTGAGCCCCCAGGGTAGGCCTGGTATCCCTACCTGGTGCACCTGCTTAAGCCTGGCGTCCCTTCCCGACGCTCCGGGGTAGTACTGGTAGCCCCACCTGGTGCTCCTGGGTGGTACCCGTAACCCTCATCGGTACTCTGGGGTGGTACCAGTACTCCCACCAGGTACTCCGGAGTAGTACCCGTAACCCTCATCGGTACTCCGGGGTGGTACCAGTACCCCCACCCACTACTACAGGGTACAACTGCTGTCCCTACTGCTGCGCGGGGTGAGACCCGCCCTTACTACCTGACCCTCTGCATTATAGGCCCGGTGTCCCTACCCGACGTTCCGGGATAGAACCTGTTCCCCCAACAGGACTATGGGGTTGTACCGGCAACCTTTGTGATGCGCCGGAGTTCACCTGTTGTCCCTACGGGCGCGCCCTTTAGACCTGGCCTCCTTTCCTGAGCCCCCAGGGTAGGCCTGGTATCCCTACCTGGTGCACCTGCTTAAGCCTGGCGTCCCTTCCCGACGCTCCGGGGTAGTACCGGTACCCCCACTCGGTACTCCGTCGTAGTACCCGCAATCCTCATCGGTACTCCGGGGTGGTACCAGTACCCGCAACCGGCGCTCCGGGGTAGTACCGGTACCACCACTCGGCACTCCGGGGTGGTACCAGTACCCCCACCCACTACTACAGGGTACAACTGCTGTCCCTACGGGCGCGCGGGGTTACACCCGACCTTTCTATCTCACCCACCACTTTAGGCCCGGTGTCCCTACCCGACGTTCCGGGATAGAACCTGTTCCCCCAACAGGACTATGGGGTTGTACCGGAAGCCTCTGTGATGCGCCGGAGTTCACCTGTTGTCCCTACGGGCGCACCCTGTTAGACCAGGCATCCCTTCCTGAGCCCCCAGGGTAGGCCTGGTATCCTTACCTGGTGCACCTGCTTAAGCCTGGCGTCCCTTCCCGACGCTCCGGGGTAGTACCGGTACCCCCACTCGGTGCTCCGTCGTAGTAACCGTAACCCTCATCGGTACTACGGGGTGGTACCAGTACCCGCAACCGGCGTTCCGGGTAGTACCGGTACCACCACTCGGTACTCCGTGGTAGTACCCGTAACCCTCTACGGTACTCTGGGGTGGTACCAGTACTCCCACCAGGTACTCCGGGGTAGTACCCATAACCCTCATCGGTACTCCGGGGTGGTACCAGTACCCCCACCCACTACTACAGGGTACAACTGCTGTCCCTACGGGCGCGCGGGGTTACACCCGACCTTTCTATCTCACCCACCACGTTAGGCCCGGTGTCCCTCCCCGACGTTCCGGGATAGAACCTGTTCCCCCAACAGTGCTATGGGGTTGTACCGGAAACCTTTGTGATGCGCCGGAGTGCACCTCTTGTCCCTACGGGCGCGCCCTGTTAGACCCGGCCTCCCTTCCTGAGCCCCCAGGGTAGGCCTGGTATCCCTACCTGGTGCACCTGCTTAAGCCTGGCGTCCCTTCCCGACGCTCCGGGGTAGTACTGGTACCCCCACCTGGTGCTCCTGGGTGGTACCCGTAACCCTCATCGGTACTCTGGGGTGGTACCAGTACTCCCACCAGGTACTCCGGAGTAGTACCCGTAACCCTCATCGGTACTCCGGGGTGGTACCAGTACCCCCACCCACTACTACAGGGTACAACTGCTGTCCCTACTGCTGCGCGTGGTGAGTCCCGCCCTTACTACCTGACCCTCTGCATTATAGGCCCGGTGTCCCTACCCGACGTTCCGGGATAGAACCTGTTCCCCCAACAGGACTATGGGGTTGTACCGGCAACCTTTGTGATGCGCCGGAGTTCACCTGTTGTCCCTACGGGCGCGCACTTTAGACCCGGCCTCCTTTCCTGAGCCCCCAGGGTAGGCCTGGTATCCCTACCTGGTGCACCTGCTTAAGCCTGGCGTCCCTTCCCGACGCTCCGGGGTAGTACCGGTACCCCCACTCGGTACTCCGTGGTAGTACCCGCAATCCTCATCGGTACTCCGGGGTGGTACCAGTACTCCCACCAGGTACTCCGGGGTAGCACCCGTAACCCTCATCGGTACTCCGGGGTGGTACCGGTACCCGCAACCGGCGCTCCGGGGTAGTACCGGTACCACCACTCGGCACTCCAGGGTGGTACCAGTACCTCCACCCAGTACTACAGGGTACAACTGCTGTCCCTACGGGCGCGCGGGGTTAGACTCGCCCTTACTACCTGACCCTCTGCATTATAGGCCCGGTGTCCCTCCCCGACGTTCCGGGATAGAACCTGTTCCCCCAACAGGACTATGGGGTTGTACCGGAAACCTTTGTGATGCGCCGGAGTTCACCTGTTGTCCCTACGGGCGCGCCCTTTAGACCCGGCCTCCTTTCCTGAGCCCCCAGGGTAGGCCTGGTATCCCTACCTGGTGCACCTGCTTAAGCCTGGAGTCCCTTCCCGACGCTCCGGGGTAGTACCGGTACCCCCACTCGGTACTCCGTGGTAGTACCCGATATACTCATCGGTACTCCGGGGTGGTACCGGTACCCCCAAACGGTACACCGTGGTAGCACCCGTAACCCTCATCGGTAGTCCGGGGTAGTACCAGTACCCGCAACCGGCGCTCCGGGGTAGTACCGGTACCACCACTCGGCACTCCGGGGTGGTACCAGTACCCCCACTCACTACTACAGGGTACAACTGCTGTCCCTACGGGCGGGCGGGGTTAGACTCGCCCTTACTACCTAACCTTCTGCATTAGGCACGGTGTCCCTCCCCGACGTTCCGGGATAGAACCTGTTCCCCCAACAGGACTATGGGGTTGTACCGGAAGCCTTTGTGATGCGCCGGAGTTCACCTGTTGTCCCTACGGGCGCGCCCTTTAGACCCGGCCTCCCTTCCTGAGCCCCCAGGGTAGGCCTGGTATCCCTACCTGGTGCACCTGCTTAAGCCTGGCGTCCCTTCCCGACGCTCCGGGGTAGTACCGGTACCCCCACTCTGTGCTCCGTCATAGTAACCGTAATCCTCATCGGTACTCCGGGGTAGTACCGGTACCCCCAAACGGTACACCGTGGTAGCACCCGTAACCCTCATCGGTACTCTGCGGTGGTACTAGTACCCGCAACCGGCGCTCCGGGGTAGTACCGGTACCACCACTCGGTACTCCGTGGTAGTACCCGTAACCCTCTACGGTACTCTGGGGTGGTACCAGTACTCCCACCAGGTACTCCGGGGTAGTACCCATAACCCTCATCGGTACTCCGGGGTGGTACCAGTACCCCCACCCACTACTACAGGGTACAACTGCTGTCCCTACGGGCGCGCGGGGTTACACCCGACCTTTCTATCTCACCCACCACGTTAGGCCCGGTGTCCCTCCCCGACGTTCCGGGATAGAACCTGTTCCCCCAACAGTGCTATGGGGTTGTACCGGAAACCTTTGTGATGCGCCGGAGTTCACCTCTTGTCCCTACGGGCGTGCCCTGCTAGACCCGGCCTCCCTTCCTGAGCCCCCAGGGTAGGCCTGGTATCCCTACCTGGTGCACCTGCTTAAGCCTGGCGTCCCTTCCCGACGCTCCGGGGTAGTACCGGTACCCCCACTCGGTGCTCCGTCGTAGTAACCGTAATCCTCATCGGTACTACGGGGAAGTACCGGTACCCCCAAACGGTACACCGTGGTAGCACCCGTAACCCTCATCGGTAGTCCGGGGTGGTACCAGTACCTGCAACCGGCGCTCCGGGGTAGTACCGGTACCCCCACTTGGTACTCCGTGGTAGTACCCGCAATCCTCATCGGTACTCCGGGGTGGTACCAGTACTCCCACCAGGTACTCCGGGGTAGCACCCGTAACCCTCATCGGTACTCCGGGGTGGTACCGGTACCCGCAACCGGCGCTCCGGGGTAGTACCGGTACCACCACTCGGAACTCCAGGGTGGTATCAGTACCCCCACCCAGTACTACAGGGTACAACTGCTGTCCCTACGGGCGCGCGGGGTTAGACTCGCCCTTACTACCTGACCCTCTGCATTATAGGCCCGGTGTCCCTACCCGACGTTCCGGGATAGAACCTGTTCCCCCAACAGTACTATGGGGTTGTACCGGAAGCCTTTGTGATGCGCCGGAGTTCACCTGTTGTCCCTACGGGCGCGCCCTTTAGACCCGGCCTCCCTTCCTGAGCCCCCAGGGTAGGCCTGGTATCCCTACCTGGTGCACCTGCTTAAGCCTGGCGTCCCTTCCCGACGCTCCGGGGTAGTACCGGTACCCCCACTCGCTACTCCGTGGTAGTACCCGCAATCCTCATCGGTACTCCGGGGTGGTACAAGTACTCCCACCAGGTACTCCGGGGTAGCACCCGTAACCCTCATCGGTACTCCGGGGTGGTACCAGTACCCGCAACCGGCGCTCCGGGGTAGTACCGGTACCACCACTCAGTACTCCGTGGTAGTACCCGTAACCCTCTACGGTACTCTGGGGTGGTACCAGTACTCCCACCAGGTACTCCGGGGTAGTACCCATAACCCTCATCGGTACTCCGGGGTGGTACCAGTACCCCCACCCACTACTACAGGGTACAACTGCTGTCCCTACGGGCGCGCGCGGTTACACCCGACCTTTCTATCTCACCCACCACGTTAGGCCCGGTGTCCCTCCCCGACGTTCCGGGATAGAACCTGTTCCCCCAACAGTGCTATGGGGTTGTACCGGAAACCTTTGTGATGCGCCGGAGTTCACCTCTTGTCCCTACGGGCGCGCCCTGTTAGACCCGGCCTCCCTTCCTGAGCCCCCAGGGTAGGCCTGGTATCCCTACCTGGTGCACCTGCTTAAGCCTGGCGTCCCTTCCCGACGCTCCGGGGTAGTACTGGTACCCCCACCTGGTGCTCCTGGGTGGTACCCGTAACCCTCTACGGTACTCTGGGGTGGTACCAGTACTCCCACCAGGTACTCCGGAGTAGTACCCGTAACCCTCATCGGTACTCCGGGGTGGTACCAGTACCCCCACCCACTACTACAGGGTACAACTGCTGTCCCTACTGCTGCGCGGGGTGAGACCCGCCCTTACTACCTGACCCTCTGCATTATAGGCCCGGTGTCCCTACCCGACGTTCCGGGATAGAACCTGTTCCCCCAACAGGACTATGGGGTTGTACCGGCAACCTTTGTGATGCGCCGGAGTTCACCTGTTGTCCCTACGGGCGCGCCCTTTAGACCCGGCCTCCTTTCCTGAGCCCCCAGGGTAGGCCTGGTATCCCTACCTGGTGCACCTGCTTAAGCCTGGCGTCCCTTCCCGACGCTCCGGGGTAGTACCGGTACCCCCACTCGGTACTCCGTCGTAGTACCCGCAATCCTCATCGGTACTCCGGGGTGGTACCAGTACTCCCACCAGGTACTCCGGGGTAGCACCCGTAACCCTCATCGGTACTCCGGGGTGGTACCGGTACCCGCAACCGGCGCTCCGGGGTAGTACCGGTACCACCACTCGGAACTCCAGGGTGGTATCAGTACCCCCACCCAGTACTACAGGGTACAACTGCTGTCCCTACGGGCGCGCGGGGTTAGACTTGCCCTTACTACCTGACCCTCTGCATTATAGGCCCGGTGTCCCTCCCCGACGTTCCGGGATAGAACCTGTTCCCCCAACAGGACTATGGGGTTGTACCGGAAACCTTTGTGATGCGCCGGAGTTCACCTGTTGTCCCTACGGGCGCACCCTGTTAGACCAGGCCTCCCTTCCTGAGCCCCCAGGGTAGGCCTGGTATCCCTACCTGGTGCACCTGCTTAAGCCTGGCGTCCCTTCCCGACGCTCCGGGGTAGTACCGGTACCCCCACTCGGTGCTCCGTCATAGTAACCGTAATCCTCATCGGTACTACGGGGTAGTACCGGTACCCCCAATCGGTACACCGTGGTAGCACCCGTAACACTCATCGGTACTCCGGGGTGGTACCAGTACCCCCACCCACTACTACAGGGTACAACTGCTGTCCCTACGGGCGCGCGGGGTTACACCCGACCTTTCTATCTCACCCACCACGTTAGGCCCGGTGTCCCTCCCCGACGTTCCGGGATAGAACCTGTTCCCCCAACAGTGCTATGGGGTTGTACCGGAAACCTTTGTGATGCGCCGGAGTTCACCTCTTGTCCCTACGGGCGCGCCCTGTTAGACCCGGCCTCCCTTCCTGAGCCCCCAGGGTAGGCCTGGTATCCCTACCTGGTGCACCTGCTTAAGCCTGGCGTCCCTTCCCGACGCTCCGGGGTAGTACTGGTACCCCCACCTGGTGCTCCTGGGTGGTACCCGTAACCCTCATCGGTACTCCGGGGTGGTACCAGTACTCCCACCAGGTACTCCGGAGTAGTACCCGTAAACCTCATCGGTACTCCGGGGTGGAACCAGTGCCCCCACCCACTACTACAGGGTACAACTGCTGTCCCTACTGCTGCGCGGGGTGAGACCCGCCCTTACTACCTGACCCTCTGCATTATAGGCCCGGTGTCCCTACCCGACGTTCCGGGATAGAACCTGTTCCCCCAACAGGACTATGGGGTTGTACCGGCAACCTTTGTGATGCGCCGGAGTTCACCTGTTGTCCCTACGGGCGCGCTCTGTTAGACCCGGCCTCCTTTCCTGAGCCCCCAGGGTAGGCCTGGTATCCCTACCTGGTGCACCTGCTTAAGCCTGGCGTCCCTTCCCGACGCTCCGGGGTAGTACCGGTACCCCCACTCGGTACTCCGTGGTAGTACCCGCAATCCTCATTGGTACTCCGGGGTGGTACCAGTACTCCCACCAGGTACTCCGGGGTAGCACCCGTAACCCTCATCGGTACTCCGGGGTGGTACCGGTACCCGCAACCGGCGCTCCGGGGTAGTACCGGTACCACCACTCGGAACTCCAGGGTGGTATCAGTACCCCCACCCAGTACTACAGGGTACAACTGCTGTCCCTACGGGCGCGCGGGGTTAGACTCGCCCTTACTACCTGACCCTCTGCATTATAGGCCCGGTGTCCCTACCCGACGTTCCGGGATAGAACCTGTTCCCCCAACAGTACTATGGGGTTGTACCGGAAGCCTTTGTGATGCGCCGGAGTTCACCTCTTGTCCCTACGGGCGCGCCCTGTTAGACCCGGCCTCCCTTCCTGAGCCCCCAGGGTAGGCCTGGTATCCCTACCTGGTGCACCTGCTTAAGCCTGGCGTCCCTTCCCGACGCTCCGGGGTAGTACTGGTACCCCCACCTGGTGCTCCTGACTGGTACCCGTAACCCTCATCGGTACTCTGGGGTGGTACCAGTACTCCCACCAGGTACTCCGGGGTAGCACCCGTAACCCTCATCGGTACTCCGGGGTGGTACCGGTACCCGCAACCGGCGCTCCGGGGTAGTACCGGTACCACCACTCGGAACTCCAGGGTGGTATCAGTACCCCCACCCAGTACTACAGGGTACAACTGCTGTCCCTACGGGCGCGCGGGGTTAGACTCGCCCTTACTACCTGACCCTCTGCATTATAGGCCCGGTGTCCCTACCCGACGTTCCGGGATAGAACCTGTTCCCCCAACAGTACTATGGGGTTGTACCGGAAGCCTTTGTGATGCGCCGGAGTTCACCTGTTTCCCTACGGGCGCGCCCTTTAGACCCGGCCTCCCTTCCTGAGCCCCCAGGGTAGGCCTGGTATCCCTACCTGGTGCACCTGCTTAAGCCTGGCGTCCCTTCCCGACGCTCCGGGGTAGTACCGGTACCCCCACTCTGTGCTCCGTCATAGTAACCGTAATCCTCATCGGTACTCCGGGGTAGTACCGGTACCCCCACTCGGTACTCCGTGGTAGTGCCCGTAACCCTCATCGGTACTCCGGGGTGGTACCAGTACCCCCACCCACTACTACAGGGTACAACTGCTGTGCCTACGGGCGCGCGGGGTTACACCCGACCTTTCTATCTCACTCACCACGTTAGGCCCGGTGTCCCTCCCCGACGTTCCGGGATAGAACCTGTTCCCCCAACAGGACTATGGGGTTGTACCGGAAACCTTTGTGATGCGCCGGAGTTCACCTGTTGTCCCTACGGGCGCACCCTGTTAGACCAGGCCTCCCTTCCTGAGCCCCCAGGGTAGGCCTGGTATCCCTACCTGGTGCACCTGCTTAAGCCTGGCGTCCCTTCCCGACGCTCCGGGGTAGTACCGGTACCCCCACTCGGTACTCCGTCGTTGTACCCGTAACCCTCTACGGTACTCTGGGGTGGTACCGGTACCCCCAATCGGTACACCGTGGTAGCACCCGTAACCCTCATCGGTACTCCGGGGTGGTACCAGTACCCCCACCCACTACTACAGGGTACAACTGCTGTCCCTACGGGCGCGCGGGGTTACACCCGACCTTTCTATCTCACCCACCACGTTAGGCCCGGTGTCCCTCCCCGACGTTCCGGGATAGAACCTGTTCCCCCAACAGTGCTATGGGGTTGTACCGGAAACCTTTGTGATGCGCCGGAGTTCACCTCTTGTCCCTACGGGCGCGCCCTGTTAGACCCGGCCTCCCTTCCTGAGCCCCCAGGGTAGGCCTGGTATCCCTACCTGGTGCACCTGCTTAAGCCTGGCGTCCCTTCCCGACGCTCCGGGGTAGTACTGGTAGCCCCACCTGGTGCTCCTGGGTGGTACCCGTAACCCTCATCGGTACTCTGGGGTGGTACCAGTACTCCCACCAGGTACTCCGGAGTAGTACCCGTAACCCTCATCGGTACTCCGGGGTGGTACCAGTACCCCCACCCACTACTACAGGGTACAACTGCTGTCCCTACTGCTGCGCGGGGTGAGACCCGCCCTTACTACCTGACCCTCTGCATTATAGGCCCGGTGTCCCTACCCGACGTTCCGGGATAGAACCTGTTCCCCCAACAGGACTATGGGGTTGTACCGGCAACCTTTGTGATGCGCCAGAGTTCACCTGTTGTCCCTACGGGCGCGCCCTTTAGACCTGGCCTCCTTTCCTGAGCCCCCAGGGTAGGCCTGGTATCCCTACCTGGTGCACCTGCTTAAGCCTGGCGTCCCTTCCCGACGCTCCGGGGTAGTACCGGTACCCCCACTCGGTACTCCGTCGTAGTACCCGCAATCCTCATCGGTACTCCGGGGTGGTACCAGTACCCGCAACCGGCGCTCCGGGGTAGTACCGGTACCACCACTCGGCACTCCGGGGTGGTACCAGTACCCCCACCCACTACTACAGGGTACAACTGCTGTCCCTACGGGCGCGCGGGGTTACACCCGACCTTTCTATCTCACCCACCACTTTAGGCCCGGTGTCCCTACCCGACGCTCCGGGGTAGTACCGGTACCCCCACTCGGTGCTCCGTCGTAGTAACCGTAACCCTCATCGGTACTACGGGGTGGTACCAGTACCCGCAACCGGCGTTCCGGGGTAGTACCGGTACCACCACTCGGTACTCCGTGGTAGTACCCGTAACCCTCTACGGTACTCTGGGGTGGTACCAGTACTCCCACCAGGTACTCCGGGGTAGTACCCATAACCCTCATCGGTACTCCGGGGTGGTACCAGTACCCCCACCCACTACTACAGGGTACAACTGCTGTCCCTACGGGCGCGCGGGGTTACACCCGACCTTTCTATCTCACCCACCACGTTAGGCCCGGTGTCCCTCCCCGACGTTCCGGGATAGGACCTGTTCCCCCAACAGTGCTATGGGGTTGTACCGGAAACCTTTGTGATGCGCCGGAGTGCACCTCTTGTCCCTACGGGCGCGCCCTGTTAGACCCGGCCTCCCTTCCTGAGCCCCCAGGGTAGGCCTGGTATCCCTACCTGGTGCACCTGCTTAAGCCTGGCGTCCCTTCCCGACGCTCCGGGGTAGTACTGGTACCCCCACCTGGTGCTCCTGGGTGGTACCCGTAACCCTCATCGGTACTCTGGGGTGGTACCAGTACTCCCACCAGGTACTCCGGAGTAGTACCCGTAACCCTCATCGGTACTCCGGGGTGGTACCAGTACCCCCACCCACTACTACAGGGTACAACTGCTGTCCCTACTGCTGCGCGTGGTGAGTCCCGCCCTTACTACCTGACCCTCTGCATTATAGGCCCGGTGTCCCTACCCGACGTTCCGGGATAGAACCTGTTCCCCCAACAGGACTATGGGGTTGTACCGGCAACCTTTGTGATGCGCCGGAGTTCACCTGTTGTCCCTACGGGCGCGCCCTTTAGACCCGGCCTCCTTTCCTGAGCCCCCAGGGTAGGCCTGGTATCCCTACCTGGTGCACCTGCTTAAGCCTGGCGTCCCTTCCCGACGCTCCGGGGTAGTACCGGTACCCCCACTCGGTACTCCGTGGTAGTACCCGCAATCCTCATCGGTACTCCGGGGTGGTACCAGTACTCCCACCAGGTACTCCGGGGTAGCACCCGTAACCCTCATCGGTACTCCGGGGTGGTACCGGTACCCGCAACCGGCGCTCCGGGGTAGTACCGGTACCACCACTCGGCACTCCAGGGTGGTACCAGTACCTCCACCCAGTACTACAGGGTACAACTGCTGTCCCTACGGGCGCGCGGGGTTAGACTCGCCCTTACTACCTGACCCTCTGCATTATAGGCCCGGTGTCCCTCCCCGACGTTCCGGGATAGAACCTGTTCCCCCAACAGGACTATGGGGTTGTACCGGAAACCTTTGTGATGCGCCGGAGTTCACCTGTTGTCCCTACGGGCGCGCCCTTTAGACCCGGCCTCCTTTCCTGAGCCCCCAGGGTAGGCCTGGTATCCCTACCTGGTGCACCTGCTTAAGCCTGGAGTCCCTTCCCGACGCTCCGGGGTAGTACCGGTACCCCCACTCGGTACTCCGTGGTAGTACCCGATATACTCATCGGTACTCCGGGGTGGTACCGGTACCCCCAAACGGTACACCGTGGTAGCACCCGTAACCCTCATCGGTAGTCCGGGGTAGTACCAGTACCCGCAACCGGCGCTCCGGGGTAGTACCGGTACCACCACTCGGCACTCCGGGGTGGTACCAGTACCCCCACTCACTACTACAGGGTACAACTGCTGTCCCTACGGGCGGGCGGGGTTAGACTCGCCCTTACTACCTAACCTTCTGCATTAGGCACGGTGTCCCTCCCCGACGTTCCGGGATAGAACCTGTTCCCCCAACAGGACTATGGGGTTGTACCGGAAGCCTTTGTGATGCGCCGGAGTTCACCTGTTGTCCCTACGGGCGCGCCCTTTAGACCCGGCCTCCCTTCCTGAGCCCCCAGGGTAGGCCTGGTATCCCTACCTGGTGCACCTGCTTAAGCCTGGCGTCCCTTCCCGACGCTCCGGGGTAGTACCGGTACCCCCACTCTGTGCTCCGTCATAGTAACCGTAATCCTCATCGGTACTCCGGGGTAGTACCGGTACCCCCAAACGGTACACCGTGGTAGCACCCGTAACCCTCATCGGTACTCTGCGGTGGTACTAGTACCCGCAACCGGCGCTCCGGGGTAGTACCGGTACCACCACTCGGTACTCCGTGGTAGTACCCGTAACCCTCTACGGTACTCTGGGGTGGTACCAGTACTCCCACCAGGTACTCCGGGGTAGTACCCATAACCCTCATCGGTACTCCGGGGTGGTACCAGTACCCCCACCCACTACTACAGGGTACAACTGCTGTCCCTACGGGCGCGCGGGGTTACACCCGACCTTTCTATCTCACCCACCACGTTAGGCCCGGTGTCCCTCCCCGACGTTCCGGGATAGAACCTGTTCCCCCAACAGTGCTATGGGGTTGTACCGGAAACCTTTGTGATGCGCCGGAGTTCACCTCTTGTCCCTACGGGCGTGCCCTGCTAGACCCGGCCTCCCTTCCTGAGCCCCCAGGGTAGGCCTGGTATCCCTACCTGGTGCACCTGCTTAAGCCTGGCGTCCCTTCCCGACGCTCCGGGGTAGTACCGGTACCCCCACTCGGTGCTCCGTCGTAGTAACCGTAATCCTCATCGGTACTACGGGGAAGTACCGGTACCCCCAAACGGTACACCGTGGTAGCACCCGTAACCCTCATCGGTAGTCCGGGGTGGTACCAGTACCCGCAACCGGCGCTCCGGGGTAGTACCGGTACCCCCACTCGGTACTCCGTGGTAGTACCCGCAATCCTCATCGGTACTCCGGGGTGGTACCAGTACTCCCACCAGGTACTCCGGGGTAGCACCCGTAACCCTCATCGGTACTCCGGGGTGGTACCGGTACCCGCAACCGGCGCTCCGGGGTAGTACCGGTACCACCACTCGGAACTCCAGGGTGGTATCAGTACCCCCACCCAGTACTACAGGGTACAACTGCTGTCCCTACGGGCGCGCGGGGTTAGACTCGCCCTTACTACCTGACCCTCTGCATTATAGGCCCGGTGTCCCTACCCGACGTTCCGGGATAGAACCTGTTCCCCCAACAGTACTATGGGGTTGTACCGGAAGCCTTTGTGATGCGCCGGAGTTCACCTGTTGTCCCTACGGGCGCGCCCTTTAGACCCGGCCTCCCTTCCTGAGCCCCCAGGGTAGGCCTGGTATCCCTACCTGGTGCACCTGCTTAAGCCTGGCGTCCCTTCCCGACGCTCCGGGGTAGTACCGGTACCCCCACTCGCTACTCCGTCGTAGTACCCGCAATCCTCATCGGTACTCCGGGGTGGTACCAGTACTCCCACCAGGTACTCCGGGGTAGCACCCGTAACCCTCATCGGTACTCCGGGGTGGTACCAGTACCCGCAACCGGCGCTCCGGGGTAGTACCGGTACCACCACTCGGAACTCCAGGGTGGTATCAGTACCCCCACCCAGTACTACAGGGTACAACTGCTGTCCCTACGGGCGCGCGGGGTTAGACTTGCCCTTACTACCTGACCCTCTGCATTATAGGCCCGGTGTCCCTCCCCGACGTTCCGGGATAGAACCTGTTCCCCCAACAGGACTATGGGGTTGTACCGGAAACCTTTGTGATGCGCCGGAGTTCACCTGTTGTCCCTACGGGCGCACCCTGTTAGACCAGGCCTCCCTTCCTGAGCCCCCAGGGTAGGCCTGGTATCCCTACCTGGTGCACCTGCTTAAGCCTGGCGTCCCTTCCCGACGCTCCGGGGTAGTACCGGTACCCCCACTCGGTGCTCCGTCATAGTAACCGTAATCCTCATCGGTACTACGGGGTAGTACCGGTACCCCCAATCGGTACACCGTGGTAGCACCCGTAACACTCATCGGTACTCCGGGGTGGTACCAGTACCCCCACCCACTACTACAGGGTACAACTGCTGTCCCTACGGGCGCGCGGGGTTACACCCGACCTTTCTATCTCACCCACCACGTTAGGCCCGGTGTCCCTCCCCGACGTTCCGGGATAGAACCTGTTCCCCCAACAGTGCTATGGGGTTGTACCGGAAACCTTTGTGATGCGCCGGAGTTCACCTCTTGTCCCTACGGGCGCGCCCTGTTAGACCCGGCCTCCCTTCCTGAGCCCCCAGGGTAGGCCTGGTATCCCTACCTGGTGCACCTGCTTAAGCCTGGCGTCCCTTCCCGACGCTCCGGGGTAGTACTGGTACCCCCACCTGGTGCTCCTGGGTGGTACCCGTAACCCTCATCGGTACTCTGGGGTGGTACCAGTACTCCCACCAGGTACTCCGGAGTAGTACCCGTAACCCTCATCGGTACTCCGGGGTGGTACCAGTACCCCCACCCACTACTACAGGGTACAACTGCTGTCCCTACTGCTGCGCGGGGTGAGACCCGCCCTTACTACCTGACCCTCTGCATTATAGGCCCGGTGTCCCTACCCGACGTTCCGGGATAGAACCTGTTCCCCCAACAGGACTATGGGGTTGTACCGGCAACCTTTGTGATGCGCCGGAGTTCACCTGTTGTCCCTACGGGCGCGCCCTTTAGACCCGGCCTCCTTTCCTGAGCCCCCAGGGTAGGCCTGGTATCCCTACCTGGTGCACCTGCTTAAGCCTGGCGTCCCTTCCCGACGCTCCGGGGTAGTACCGGTACCCCCACTCGGTACTCCGTGGTAGTACCCGCAATCCTCATTGGTACTCCGGGGTGGTACCAGTACTCCCACCAGGTACTCCGGGGTAGCACCCGTAACCCTCATCGGTACTCCGGGGTGGTACCGGTACCCGCAACCGGCGCTCCGGGGTAGTACCGGTACCACCACTCGGAACTCCAGGGTGGTATCAGTACCCCCACCCAGTACTACAGGGTACAACTGCTGTCCCTACGGGCGCGCGGGGTTAGACTCGCCCTTACTACCTGACCCTCTGCATTATAGGCCCGGTGTCCCTACCCGACGTTCCGGGATAGAACCTGTTCCCCCAACAGTACTATGGGGTTGTACCGGAAGCCTTTGTGATGCGCCGGAGTTCACCTCTTGTCCCTACGGGCGCGCCCTGTTAGACCCGGCCTCCCTTCCTGAGCCCCCAGGGTAGGCCTGGTATCCCTACCTGGTGCACCTGCTTAAGCCTGGCGTCCCTTCCCGACGCTCCGGGGTAGTACTGGTACCCCCACCTGGTGCTCCTGACTGGTACCCGTAACCCTCATCGGTACTCTGGGGTGGTACCAGTACTCCCACCAGGTACTCCGGGGTAGTACCCGTAACCCTCATCGGTACTCCGGGGTGGTACCAGTACCCCCACCCACTACTACAGGGTACAACTGCTGTCCCTACTGCTGCGCGGGGTGAGACCCGCCCTTACTACCTGACCCTCTGCATTATAGGCCCGGTGTCCCTACCCGACGTTCCGGGATAGAACCTGTTCCCCCAACAGGACTATGGGGTTGTACCGGCAACCTTTGTGATGCGCCGGAGTTCACCTGTTGTCCCTACGGGCGCGCCCTTTAGACCCGGCCTCCTTTCCTGAGCCCCCAGGGTAGGCCTGGTATCCCTACCTGGTGCACCTGCTTAAGCCTGGCGTCCCTTCCCGACGCTCCGGGGTAGTACCGGTACCCCCACTCGGTACTCCGTGGTAGTACCCGCAATCCTCATCGGTACTCCGGGGTGGTACCAGTACTCCCACCAGGTACTCCGGGGTAGCACCCGTAACCCTCATCGGTACTCCGGGGTGGTACCGGTACCCGCAACCGGCGCTCCGGGGTAGTACCGGTACCACCACTCGGAACTCCAGGGTGGTATCAGTACCCCCACCCAGTACTACAGGGTACAACTGCTGTCCCTACGGGCGCGCGGGGTTAGACTCGCCCTTACTACCTGACCCTCTGCATTATAGGCCCGGTGTCCCTACCCGACGTTCCGGGATAGAACCTGTTCCCCCAACAGTACTATGGGGTTGTACCGGAAGCCTTTGTGATGCGCCGGAGTTCACCTGTTTCCCTACGGGCGCGCCCTTTAGACCCGGCCTCCCTTCCTGAGCCCCCAGGGTAGGCCTGGTATCCCTACCTGGTGCACCTGCTTAAGCCTGGCGTCCCTTCCCGACGCTCCGGGGTAGTACCGGTACCCCCACTCTGTGCTCCGTCATAGTAACCGTAATCCTCATCGGTACTCCGGGGTAGTACCGGTACCCCCAAACGGTACACCGTGGTAGCACCCGTAACCCTCATCGGTACTCTGCGGTGGTACTAGTACCCGCAACCGGCGCTCCGGGGTAGTACCGGTACCACCACTCGGTACTCCGTGGTAGTACCCGTAACCCTCTACGGTACTCTGGGGTGGTACCAGTACTCCCACCAGGTACTCCGGGGTAGTACCCATAACCCTCATCGGTACTCCGGGGTGGTACCAGTACCCCCACCCACTACTACAGGGTACAACTGCTGTCCCTACGGGCGCGCGGGGTTACACCCGACCTTTCTATCTCACCCACCACGTTAGGCCCGGTGTCCCTCCCCGACGTTCCGGGATAGAACCTGTTCCCCCAACAGTGCTATGGGGTTGTACCGGAAACCTTTGTGATGCGCCGGAGTTCACCTCTTGTCCCTACGGGCGTGCCCTGCTAGACCCGGCCTCCCTTCCTGAGCCCCCAGGGTAGGCCTGGTATCCCTACCTGGTGCACCTGCTTAAGCCTGGCGTCCCTTCCCGACGCTCCGGGGTAGTACCGGTACCCCCACTCGGTGCTCCGTCGTAGTAACCGTAATCCTCATCGGTACTACGGGGAAGTACCGGTACCCCCAAACGGTACACCGTGGTAGCACCCGTAACCCTCATCGGTAGTCCGGGGTGGTACCAGTACCCGCAACCGGCGCTCCGGGGTAGTACCGGTACCCCCACTCGGTACTCCGTGGTAGTACCCGCAATCCTCATCGGTACTCCGGGGTGGTACCAGTACTCCCACCAGGTACTCCGGGGTAGCACCCGTAACCCTCATCGGTACTCCGGGGTGGTACCGGTACCCGCAACCGGCGCTCCGGGGTAGTACCGGTACCACCACTCGGAACTCCAGGGTGGTATCAGTACCCCCACCCAGTACTACAGGGTACAACTGCTGTCCCTACGGGCGCGCGGGGTTAGACTCGCCCTTACTACCTGACCCTCTGCATTATAGGCCCGGTGTCCCTACCCGACGTTCCGGGATAGAACCTGTTCCCCCAACAGTACTATGGGGTTGTACCGGAAGCCTTTGTGATGCGCCGGAGTTCACCTGTTGTCCCTACGGGCGCGCCCTTTAGACCCGGCCTCCCTTCCTGAGCCCCCAGGGTAGGCCTGGTATCCCTACCTGGTGCACCTGCTTAAGCCTGGCGTCCCTTCCCGACGCTCCGGGGTAGTACCGGTACCCCCACTCGCTACTCCGTCGTAGTACCCGCAATCCTCATCGGTACTCCGGGGTGGTACCAGTACTCCCACCAGGTACTCCGGGGTAGCACCCGTAACCCTCATCGGTACTCCGGGGTGGTACCAGTACCCGCAACCGGCGCTCCGGGGTAGTACCGGTACCACCACTCGGAACTCCAGGGTGGTATCAGTACCCCCACCCAGTACTACAGGGTACAACTGCTGTCCCTACGGGCGCGCGGGGTTAGACTTGCCCTTACTACCTGACCCTCTGCATTATAGGCCCGGTGTCCCTCCCCGACGTTCCGGGATAGAACCTGTTCCCCCAACAGGACTATGGGGTTGTACCGGAAACCTTTGTGATGCGCCGGAGTTCACCTGTTGTCCCTACGGGCGCACCCTGTTAGACCAGGCCTCCCTTCCTGAGCCCCCAGGGTAGGCCTGGTATCCCTACCTGGTGCACCTGCTTAAGCCTGGCGTCCCTTCCCGACGCTCCGGGGTAGTACCGGTACCCCCACTCGGTGCTCCGTCATAGTAACCGTAATCCTCATCGGTACTACGGGGTAGTACCGGTACCCCCAATCGGTACACCGTGGTAGCACCCGTAACACTCATCGGTACTCCGGGGTGGTACCAGTACCCCCACCCACTACTACAGGGTACAACTGCTGTCCCTACGGGCGCGCGGGGTTACACCCGACCTTTCTATCTCACCCACCACGTTAGGCCCGGTGTCCCTCCCCGACGTTCCGGGATAGAACCTGTTCCCCCAACAGTGCTATGGGGTTGTACCGGAAACCTTTGTGATGCGCCGGAGTTCACCTCTTGTCCCTACGGGCGCGCCCTGTTAGACCCGGCCTCCCTTCCTGAGCCCCCAGGGTAGGCCTGGTATCCCTACCTGGTGCACCTGCTTAAGCCTGGCGTCCCTTCCCGACGCTCCGGGGTAGTACTGGTACCCCCACCTGGTGCTCCTGGGTGGTACCCGTAACCCTCATCGGTACTCTGGGGTGGTACCAGTACTCCCACCAGGTACTCCGGAGTAGTACCCGTAACCCTCATCGGTACTCCGGGGTGGTACCAGTACCCCCACCCACTACTACAGGGTACAACTGCTGTCCCTACTGCTGCGCGGGGTGAGACCCGCCCTTACTACCTGACCCTCTGCATTATAGGCCCGGTGTCCCTACCCGACGTTCCGGGATAGAACCTGTTCCCCCAACAGGACTATGGGGTTGTACCGGCAACCTTTGTGATGCGCCGGAGTTCACCTGTTGTCCCTACGGGCGCGCCCTTTAGACCCGGCCTCCTTTCCTGAGCCCCCAGGGTAGGCCTGGTATCCCTACCTGGTGCACCTGCTTAAGCCTGGCGTCCCTTCCCGACGCTCCGGGGTAGTACCGGTACCCCCACTCGGTACTCCGTGGTAGTACCCGCAATCCTCATTGGTACTCCGGGGTGGTACCAGTACTCCCACCAGGTACTCCGGGGTAGCACCCGTAACCCTCATCGGTACTCCGGGGTGGTACCGGTACCCGCAACCGGCGCTCCGGGGTAGTACCGGTACCACCACTCGGAACTCCAGGGTGGTATCAGTACCCCCACCCAGTACTACAGGGTACAACTGCTGTCCCTACGGGCGCGCGGGGTTAGACTCGCCCTTACTACCTGACCCTCTGCATTATAGGCCCGGTGTCCCTACCCGACGTTCCGGGATAGAACCTGTTCCCCCAACAGTACTATGGGGTTGTACCGGAAGCCTTTGTGATGCGCCGGAGTTCACCTCTTGTCCCTACGGGCGCGCCCTGTTAGACCCGGCCTCCCTTCCTGAGCCCCCAGGGTAGGCCTGGTATCCCTACCTGGTGCACCTGCTTAAGCCTGGCGTCCCTTCCCGACGCTCCGGGGTAGTACTGGTACCCCCACCTGGTGCTCCTGACTGGTACCCGTAACCCTCATCGGTACTCTGGGGTGGTACCAGTACTCCCACCAGGTACTCCGGGGTAGTACCCGTAACCCTCATCGGTACTCCGGGGTGGTACCAGTACCCCCACCCACTACTACAGGGTACAACTGCTGTCCCTACTGCTGCGCGGGGTGAGACCCGCCCTTACTACCTGACCCTCTGCATTATAGGCCCGGTGTCCCTACCCGACGTTCCGGGATAGAACCTGTTCCCCCAACAGGACTATGGGGTTGTACCGGCAACCTTTGTGATGCGCCGGAGTTCACCTGTTGTCCCTACGGGCGCGCCCTTTAGACCCGGCCTCCTTTCCTGAGCCCCCAGGGTAGGCCTGGTATCCCTACCTGGTGCACCTGCTTAAGCCTGGCGTCCCTTCCCGACGCTCCGGGGTAGTACCGGTACCCCCACTCGGTACTCCGTGGTAGTACCCGCAATCCTCATCGGTACTCCGGGGTGGTACCAGTACTCCCACCAGGTACTCCGGGGTAGCACCCGTAACCCTCATCGGTACTCCGGGGTGGTACCGGTACCCGCAACCGGCGCTCCGGGGTAGTACCGGTACCACCACTCGGAACTCCAGGGTGGTATCAGTACCCCCACCCAGTACTACAGGGTACAACTGCTGTCCCTACGGGCGCGCGGGGTTAGACTCGCCCTTACTACCTGACCCTCTGCATTATAGGCCCGGTGTCCCTACCCGACGTTCCGGGATAGAACCTGTTCCCCCAACAGTACTATGGGGTTGTACCGGAAGCCTTTGTGATGCGCCGGAGTTCACCTGTTTCCCTACGGGCGCGCCCTTTAGACCCGGCCTCCCTTCCTGAGCCCCCAGGGTAGGCCTGGTATCCCTACCTGGTGCACCTGCTTAAGCCTGGCGTCCCTTCCCGACGCTCCGGGGTAGTACCGGTACCCCCACTCTGTGCTCCGTCATAGTAACCGTAATCCTCATCGGTACTCCGGGGTAGTACCGGTACCCCCAAACGGTACACCGTGGTAGCACCCGTAACCCTCATCGGTACTCCGCGGTGGTACCAGTACCCGCAACCGGCGCTCCGGGGTAGTACCGGTACCACCACTCGGTACTCCGTGGTAGTACCCGTAACCCTCTACGGTACTCTGGGGTGGTACCAGTACTCCCACCAGGTACTCCGGGGTAGTACCCATAACCCTCATCGGTACTCCGGGGTGGTACCAGTACCCCCACCCACTACTACAGGGTACAACTGCTGTCCCTACGGGCGCGCGGGGTTACACCCGACCTTTCTATCTCACCCACCACGTTAGGCCCGGTGTCCCTCCCCGACGTTCCGGGATAGAACCTGTTCCCCCAACAGTGCTATGGGGTTGTACCGGAAACCTTTGTGATGCGCCGGAGTTCACCTCTTGTCCCTACGGGCGCGCCCTGTTAGACCCGGCCTCCCTTCCTGAGCCCCCAGGGTAGGCCTGGTATCCCTACCTGGTGCACCTGCTTAAGCCTGGCGTCCCTTCCCGACGCTCCGGGGTAGTACTGGTACCCCCACCTGGTGCTCCTGGGTGGTACCCGTAACCCTCTACGGTACTCTGGGGTGGTACCAGTACTCCCACCAGGTACTCCGGGGTAGTACCCGTAACCCTCATCGGTACTCCGGGGTGGTACCAGTACCCCCACCCACTACTACAGGGTACAACTGCTGTCCCTACTGCTGCGCGGGGTGAGACCCGCCCTTACTACCTGACCCTCTGCATTATAGGCCCGGTGTCCCTACCCGACGTTCCGGGATAGAACCTGTTCCCCCAACAGTACTATGGGGTTGTACCGGCAACCTTTGTGATGCGCTGGAGTTCACCTGTTGTCCCTACGGGCGCGCCCTTTAGACCCGGCCTCCTTTCCTGAGCCCCCAGGGTAGGCCTGGTATCCCTACCTGGTGCACCTGCTTAAGCCTGGCGTCCCTTCCCGACGCTCCGGGGTAGTACCGGTACCCCCACTCGGTACTCCGTGGTAGTACCCGCAATCCTCATCGGTACTCCGGGGTGGTACCAGTACTCCCACCAGGTACTCCGGGGTAGCACCCGTAACCCTCATCGGTACTCCGGGGTGGTACCGGTACCCGCAACCGGCGCTCCGGGGTAGTACCGGTACCACCACTCGGAACTCCAGGGTGGTATCAGTACCCCCACCCAGTACTACAGGGTACAACTGCTGTCCCTACGGGCGCGCGGGGTTAGACTCGCCCTTACTACCTGACCCTCTGCATTATAGGCCCGGTGTCCCTACCCGACGTTCCGGGATAGAACCTGTTCCCCCAACAGTACTATGGGGTTGTACCGGAAGCCTTTGTGATGCGCCGGAGTTCACCTGTTTCCCTACGGGCGCGCCCTTTAGACCCGGCCTCCCTTCCTGAGCCCCCAGGGTAGGCCTGGTATCCCTACCTGGTGCACCTGCTTAAGCCTGGCGTCCCTTCCCGACGCTCCGGGGTAGTACCGGTACCCCCACTCTGTGCTCCGTCATAGTAACCGTAATCCTCATCGGTACTCCGGGGTAGTACCGGTACCCCCAAACGGTACACCGTGGTAGCACCCGTAACCCTCATCGGTACTCCGCGGTGGTACCAGTACCCGCAACCGGCGCTCCGGGGTAGTACCGGTACCACCACTCGGTACTCCGTGGTAGTACCCGTAACCCTCTACGGTACTCTGGGGTGGTACCAGTACTCCCACCAGGTACTCCGGGGTAGTACCCATAACCCTCATCGGTACTCCGGGGTGGTACCAGTACCCCCACCCACTACTACAGGGTACAACTGCTGTCCCTACGGGCGCGCGGGGTTACACCCGACCTTTCTATCTCACCCACCACGTTAGGCCCGGTGTCCCTCCCCGACGTTCCGGGATAGAACCTGTTCCCCCAACAGTGCTATGGGGTTGTACCGGAAACCTTTGTGATGCGCCGGAGTTCACCTCTTGTCCCTACGGGCGCGCCCTGTTAGACCCGGCCTCCCTTCCTGAGCCCCCAGGGTAGGCCTGGTATCCCTACCTGGTGCACCTGCTTAAGCCTGGCGTCCCTTCCCGACGCTCCGGGGTAGTACTGGTACCCCCACCTGGTGCTCCTGGGTGGTACCCGTAACCCTCTACGGTACTCTGGGGTGGTACCAGTACTCCCACCAGGTACTCCGGAGTAGTACCCGTAACCCTCATCGGTACTCCGGGGTGGTACCAGTACCCCCACCCACTACTACAGGGTACAACTGCTGTCCCTACTGCTGCGCGGGGTGAGACCCGCCCTTACTACCTGACCCTCTGCATTATAGGCCCGGTGTCCCTACCCGACGTTCCGGGATAGAACCTGTTCCCCCAACAGTACTATGGGGTTGTACCGGCAACCTTTGTGATGCGCTGGAGTTCACCTGTTGTCCCTACGGGCGCGCCCTTTAGACCCGGCCTCCTTTCCTGAGCCCCCAGGGTAGGCCTGGTATCCCTACCTGGTGCACCTGCTTAAGCCTGGCGTCCCTTCCCGACGCTCCGGGGTAGTACCGGTACCCCCACTCGGTACTCCGTGGTAGTACCCGCAATCCTCATCGGTACTCCGGGGTGGTACCAGTACTCCCACCAGGTACTCCGGGGTAGCACCCGTAACCCTCATCGGTACTCCGGGGTGGTACCGGTACCCGCAACCGGCGCTCCGGGGTAGTACCGGTACCACCACTCGGCACTCCAGGGTGGTACCAGTACCTCCACCCAGTACTACAGGGTACAACTGCTGTCCCTACGGGCGCGCGGGGTTAGACTCGCCCTTACTACCTGACCCTCTGCATTATAGGCCCGGTGTCCCTCCCCGACGTTCCGGGATAGAACCTGTTCCCCCAACAGGACTATGGGGTTGTACCGGAAACCTTTGTGATGCGCCGGAGTTCACCTGTTGTCCCTACGGGCGCGCCCTTTAGACCCGGCCTCCTTTCCTGAGCCCCCAGGGTAGGCCTGGTATCCCTACCTGGTGCACCTGCTTAAGCCTGGAGTCCCTTCCCGACGCTCCGGGGTAGTACCGGTACCCCCACTCGGTACTCCGTGGTAGTACCCGATATACTCATCGGTACTCCGGGGTGGTACCGGTACCCCCAAACGGTACACCGTGGTAGCACCCGTAACCCTCATCGGTAGTCCGGGGTAGTACCAGTACCCGCAACCGGCGCTCCGGGGTAGTACCGGTACCACCACTCGGCACTCCGGGGTGGTACCAGTACCCCCACTCACTACTACAGGGTACAACTGCTGTCCCTACGGGCGCGCGGGGTTAGACTCGCCCTTACTACCTGACCCTCTGCATTATAGGCCCGGTGTCCCTCCCCGACGTTCCGGGATAGAACCTGTTCCCCCAACAGGACTATGGGGTTGTACCGGAAGCCTTTGTGATGCGCCGGAGTTCACCTCTTGTCCCTACGGGCGTGCCCTGCTAGACCCGGCCTCCCTTCCTGAGCCCCCAGGGTAGGCCTGGTATCCCTACCTGGTGCACCTGCTTAAGCCTGGCGTCCCTTCCCGACGCTCCGGGGTAGTACCGGTACCCCCACTCGGTGCTCCGTCGTAGTAACCGTAATCCTCATCGGTACTACGGGGAAGTACCGGTACCCCCAAACGGTACACCGTGGTAGCACCCGTAACCCTCATCGGTAGTCCGGGGTGGTACCAGTACCCGCAACCGGCGCTCCGGGGTAGTACCGGTACCCCCACTCGGTACTCCGTGGTAGTACCCGCAATCCTCATCGGTACTCCGGGGTGGTACCAGTACTCCCACCAGGTACTCCGGGGTAGCACCCGTGACCCTCATCGGTACTCCGGGGTGGTACCGGTACCCGCAACCGGCGCTCCGGGGTAGTACCGGTACCACCACTCGGAACTCCAGGGTGGTATCAGTACCCCCACCCAGTACTACAGGGTACAACTGCTGTCCCTACGGGCGCGCGGGGTTAGACTCGCCCTTACTACCTGACCCTCTGCATTATAGGCCCGGTGTCCCTACCCGACGTTCCGGGATAGAACCTGTTCCCCCAACAGTACTATGGGGTTGTACCGGAAGCCTTTGTGATGCGCCGGAGTTCACCTGTTGTCCCTACGGGCGCGCCCTTTAGACCCGGCCTCCCTTCCTGAGCCCCCAGGGTAGGCCTGGTATCCCTACCTGGTGCACCTGCTTAAGCCTGGCGTCCCTTCCCGACGCTCCGGGGTAGTACCGGTACCCCCACTCGCTACTCCGTGGTAGTACCCGCAATCCTCATCGGTACTCCGGGGTGGTACCAGTACTCCCACCAGGTACTCCGGGGTAGCACCCGTAACCCTCATCGGTACTCCGGGGTGGTACCAGTACCCGCAACCGGCGCTCCGGGGTAGTACCGGTACCACCACTCAGTACTCCGTGGTAGTACCCGTAACCCTCTACGGTACTCTGGGGTGGTACCAGTACTCCCACCAGGTACTCCGGGGTAGTACCCATAACCCTCATCGGTACTCCGGGGTGGTACCAGTACCCCCACCCACTACTACAGGGTACAACTGCTGTCCCTACGGGCGCGCGGGGTTACACCCGACCTTTCTATCTCACCCACCACGTTAGGCCCGGTGTCCCTCCCCGACGTTCCGGGATAGAACCTGTTCCCCCAACAGTGCTATGGGGTTGTACCGGAAACCTTTGTGATGCGCCGGAGTTCACCTCTTGTCCCTACGGGCGCGCCCTGTTAGACCCGGCCTCCCTTCCTGAGCCCCCAGGGTAGGCCTGGTATCCCTACCTGGTGCACCTGCTTAAGCCTGGCGTCCCTTCCCGACGCTCCGGGGTAGTACTGGTACCCCCACCTGGTGCTCCTGGGTGGTACCCGTAACCCTCTACGGTACTCTGGGGTGGTACCAGTACTCCCACCAGGTACTCCGGAGTAGTACCCGTAACCCTCATCGGTACTCCGGGGTGGTACCAGTACCCCCACCCACTACTACAGGGTACAACTGCTGTCCCTACTGCTGCGCGGGGTGAGACCCGCCCTTACTACCTGACCCTCTGCATTATAGGCCCGGTGTCCCTACCCGACGTTCCGGGATAGAACCTGTTCCCCCAACAGGACTATGGGGTTGTACCGGCAACCTTTGTGATGCGCCGGAGTTCACCTGTTGTCCCTACGGGCGCGCCCTTTAGACCCGGCCTCCTTTCCTGAGCCCCCAGGGTAGGCCTGGTATCCCTACCTGGTGCACCTGCTTAAGCCTGGCGTCCCTTCCCGACGCTCCGGGGTAGTACCGGTACCCCCACTCGGTACTCTGTGGTAGTACCCGCAATCCTCATTGGTACTCCGGGGTGGTACCAGTACTCCCACCAGGTACTCCGGAGTAGCACCCGTAACCCTCATCGGTACTCCGGGGTGGTACCGGTACCCGCAACCGGCGCTCCGGGGTAGTACCGGTACCACCACTCGGAACTCCAGGGTGGTATCAGTACCCCCACCCAGTACTACAGGGTACAACTGCTGTCCCTACGGGCGCGCGGGGTTAGACTCGCCCTTACTACCTGACCCTCTGCATTATAGGCCCGGTGTCCCTACCCGACGTTCCGGGATAGAACCTGTTCCCCCAACAGTACTATGGGGTTGTACCGGAAGCCTTTGTGATGCGCCGGAGTTCACCTCTTGTCCCTACGGGCGCGCCCTGTTAGACCCGGCCTCCCTTCCTGAGCCCCCAGGGTAGGCCTGGTATCCCTACCTGGTGCACCTGCTTAAGCCTGGCGTCCCTTCCCGACGCTCCGGGGTAGTACTGGTACCCCCACCTGGTGCTCCTGACTGGTACCCGTAACCCTCATCGGTACTCTGGGGTGGTACCAGTACTCCCACCAGGTACTCCGGGGTAGTACCCGTAACCCTCATCGGTACTCCGGGGTGGTACCAGTACCCCCACCCACTACTACAGGGTACAACTGCTGTCCCTACTGCTGCGCGGGGTGAGACCCGCCCTTACTACCTGACCCTCTGCATTATAGGCCCGGTGTCCCTACCCGACGTTCCGGGATAGAACCTGTTCCCCCAACAGGACTATGGGGTTGTACCGGCAACCTTTGTGATGCGCCGGAGTTCACCTGTTGTCCCTACGGGCGCGCCCTTTAGACCCGGCCTCCTTTCCTGAGCCCCCAGGGTAGGCCTGGTATCCCTACCTGGTGCACCTGCTTAAGCCTGGCGTCCCTTCCCGACGCTCCGGGGTAGTACCGGTACCCCCACTCGGTACTCCGTGGTAGTACCCGCAATCCTCATCGGTACTCCGGGGTGGTACCAGTACTCCCACCAGGTACTCCGGGGTAGCACCCGTAACCCTCATCGGTACTCCGGGGTGGTACCGGTACCCGCAACCGGCGCTCCGGGGTAGTACCGGTACCACCACTCGGAACTCCAGGGTGGTATCAGTACCCCCACCCAGTACTACAGGGTACAACTGCTGTCCCTACGGGCGCGCGGGGTTAGACTCGCCCTTACTACCTGACCCTCTGCATTATAGGCCCGGTGTCCCTTCCCACACGTTCCGGGATAGAACCTGTTCCCCCAACAGTACTATGGGGTTGTACCGGAAGCCTTTGTGATGCGCCGGAGTTCACCTGTTTCCCTACGGGCGCGCCCTTTAGACCCGGCCTCCCTTCCTGAGCCCCCAGGGTAGGCCTGGTATCCCTACCTGGTGCACCTGCTTAAGCCTGGCGTCCCTTCCCGACGCTCCGGGGTAGTACCGGTACCCCCACTCTGTGCTCCGTCATAGTAACCGTAATCCTCATCGGTACTCCGGGGTAGTACCGGTACCCCCAAACGGTACACCGTGGTAGCACCCGTAACCCTCATCGGTACTCCGGGGTGGTACCAGTACCCGCAACCGGCGCTCCGGGGTAGTACCGGTACCACCACTCGGTACTCCGTGGTAGTACCCGTAACCCTCTACGGTACTCTGGGGTGGTACCAGTACTCCCACCAGGTACTCCGGGGTAGTACCCATAACCCTCATCGGTACTCCGGGGTGGTACCAGTACCCCCACCCACTACTACAGGGTACAACTGCTGTCCCTACGGGCGCGCGGGGTTACACCCGACCTTTCTATCTCACCCACCACGTTAGGCCCGGTGTCCCTCCCCGACGTTCCGGGATAGAACCTGTTCCCCCAACAGTGCTATGGGGTTGTACCGGAAACCTTTGTGATGCGCCGGAGTTCACCTCTTGTCCCTACGGGCGCGCCCTGTTAGACCCGGCCTCCCTTCCTGAGCCCCCAGGGTAGGCCTGGTATCCCTACCTGGTGCACCTGCTTAAGCCTGGCGTCCCTTCCCGACGCTCCGGGGTAGTACTGGTACCCCCACCTGGTGCTCCTGGGTGGTACCCGTAACCCTCATCGGTACTCTGGGGTGGTACCAGTACTCCCACCAGGTACTCCGGAGTAGTACCCGTAACCCTCATCGGTACTCCGGGGTGGTACCAGTACCCCCACCCACTACTACAGGGTACAACTGCTGTCCCTACTGCTGCGCGGGGTGAGACCCGCCCTTACTACCTGACCCTCTGCATTATAGGCCCGGTGTCCCTACCCGACGTTCCGGGATAGAACCTGTTCCCCCAACAGGACTATGGGGTTGTACCGGCAACCTTTGTGATGCGCCGGAGTTCACCTGTTGTCCCTACGGGCGCGCCCTTTAGACCTGGCCTCCTTTCCTGAGCCCCCAGGGTAGGCCTGGTATCCCTACCTGGTGCACCTGCTTAAGCCTGGCGTCCCTTCCCGACGCTCCGGGGTAGTACCGGTACCCCCACTCGGTACTCCGTCGTAGTACCCGCAATCCTCATCGGTACTCCGGGGTGGTACCAGTACTCCCACCAGGTACTCCGGGGTAGCACCCGTAACCCTCATCGGTACTCCGGGGTGGTACCGGTACCCGCAACCGGCGCTCCGGGGTAGTACCGGTACCACCACTCGGAACTCCAGGGTGGTATCAGTACCCCCACCCAGTACTACAGGGTACAACTGCTGTCCCTACGGGCGCGCGGGGTTAGACTTGCCCTTACTACCTGACCCTCTGCATTATAGGCCCGGTGTCCCTCCCCGACGTTCCGGGATAGAACCTGTTCCCCCAACAGGACTATGGGGTTGTACCGGAAACCTTTGTGATGCGCCGGAGTTCACCTGTTGTCCCTACGGGCGCACCCTGTTAGACCAGGCCTCCCTTCCTGAGCCCCCAGGGTAGGCCTGGTATCCCTACCTGGTGCACCTGCTTAAGCCTGGCGTCCCTTCCCGACGCTCCGGGGTAGTACCGGTACCCCCACTCGGTGCTCCGTCATAGTAACCGTAATCCTCATCGGTACTACGGGGCAGTACCGGTACCCCCAATCGGTACACCGTGGTAGCACCCGTAACACTCATCGGTACTCCGGGGTGGTACCAGTACCCCCACCCACTACTACAGGGTACAACTGCTGTCCCTACGGGCGCGCGGGGTTACACCCGACCTTTCTATCTCACCCACCACGTTAGGCCCGGTGTCCCTCCCCGACGTTCCGGGATAGAACCTGTTCCCCCAACAGTGCTATGGGGTTGTACCGGAAACCTTTGTGATGCGCCGGAGTTCACCTCTTGTCCCTACGGGCGCGCCCTGTTAGACCCGGCCTCCCTTCCTGAGCCCCCAGGGTAGGCCTGGTATCCCTACCTGGTGCACCTGCTTAAGCCTGGCGTCCCTTCCCGACGCTCCGGGGTAGTACTGGTACCCCCACCTGGTGCTCCTGGGTGGTACCCGTAACCCTCATCGGTACTCTGGGGTGGTACCAGTACTCCCACCAGGTACTCCGGAGTAGTACCCGTAACCCTCATCGGTACTCCGGGGTGGTACCAGTACCCCCACCCACTACTACAGGGTACAACTGCTGTCCCTACTGCTGCGCGTGGTGAGTCCCGCCCTTACTACCTGACCCTCTGCATTATAGGCCCGGTGTCCCTACCCGACGTTCCGGGATAGAACCTGTTCCCCCAACAGTACTATGGGGTTGTACCGGCAACCTTTGTGATGCGCCGGAGTTCACCTGTTGTCCCTACGGGCGCGCCCTTTAGACCCGGCCTCCTTTCCTGAGCCCCCAGGGTAGGCCTGGTATCCCTACCTGGTGCACCTGCTTAAGCCTGGCGTCCCTTCCCGACGCTCCGGGGTAGTACCGGTACCCCCACTCGGTACTCCGTGGTAGTACCCGCAATCCTCATCGGTACTCCGGGGTGGTACCAGTACTCCCACCAGGTACTCCGGGGTAGCACCCGTAACCCTCATCGGTACTCCGGGGTGGTACCGGTACCCGCAACCGGCGCTCCGGGGTAGTACCGGTACCACCACTCGGCACTCCAGGGTGGTACCAGTACCTCCACCCAGTACTACAGGGTACAACTGCTGTCCCTACGGGCGCGCGGGGTTAGACTCGCCCTTACTACCTGACCCTCTGCATTATAGGCCCGGTGTCCCTCCCCGACGTTCCGGGATAGAACCTGTTCCCCCAACAGGACTATGGGGTTGTACCGGAAACCTTTGTGATGCGCCGGAGTTCACCTGTTGTCCCTACGGGCGCGCCCTTTAGACCCGGCCTCCCTTCCTGAGCCCCCAGGGTAGGCCTGGTATCCCTACCTGGTGCACCTGCTTAAGCCTGGAGTCCCTTCCCGACGCTCCGGGGTAGTACCGGTACCCCCACTCGGTACTCCGTGGTAGTACCCGCAATCCTCATCGGTACTCCGGGGTGGTACCGGTACCCCCAAACGGTACACCGTGGTAGCACCCGTAACCCTCATCGGTAGTCCGGGGTAGTACCAGTACCCGCAACCGGCGCTCCGGGGTAGTACCGGTACCACCACTCGGCACTCCGGGGTGGTACCAGTACCCCCACTCACTACTACAGGGTACAACTGCTGTCCCTACGGGCGGGCGGGGTTAGACTCGCCCTTACTACCTAACCTTCTGCATTAGGCACGGTGTCCCTCCCCGACGTTCCGGGATAGAACCTGTTCCCCCAACAGGACTATGGGGTTGTACCGGAAGCCTTTGTGATGCGCCGGAGTTCACCTGTTGTCCCTACGGGCGCGCCCTTTAGACCCGGCCTCCCTTCCTGAGCCCCCAGGGTAGGCCTGGTATCCCTACCTGGTGCACCTGCTTAAGCCTGGCGTCCCTTCCCGACGCTCCGGGGTAGTACCGGTACCCCCACTCTGTGCTCCGTCATAGTAACCGTAATCCTCATCGGTACTCCGGGGTAGTACCGGTACCCCCAAACGGTACACCGTGGTAGCACCCGTAACCCTCATCGGTACTCTGCGGTGGTACTAGTACCCGCAACCGGCGCTCCGGGGTAGTACCGGTACCACCACTCGGTACTCCGTGGTAGTACCCGTAACCCTCTACGGTACTCTGGGGTGGTACCAGTACTCCCACCAGGTACTCCGGGGTAGTACCCATAACCCTCATCGGTACTCCGGGGTGGTACCAGTACCCCCACCCACTACTACAGGGTACAACTGCTGTCCCTACGGGCGCGCGGGGTTACACCCGACCTTTCTATCTCACCCACCACTTTAGGCCCGGTGTCCCTCCCCGACGTTCCGGGATAGAACCTGTTCCCCCAACAGTGCTATGGGGTTGTACCGGAAACCTTTGTGATGCGCCGGAGTTCACCTCTTGTCCCTACGGGCGTGCCCTGCTAGACCCGGCCGCCCTTCCTGAGCCCCCAGGGTAGGCCTGGTATCCCTACCTGGTGCACCTGCTTAAGCCTGGCGTCCCTTCCCGACGCTCCGGGGTCGTACCGGTACCCCCACTCGGTACTCCGTGGTAGTACCCGCGATCCTCATCGGTACTCCGGGGTGGTACCAGTACTCCCACCAGGTACTCCGGGGTAGCACCCGTAACCCTCATCGGTACTCCGGGGTGGTACCAGTACCCGCAACCGGCGCTCCGGGGTAGTACCGGTACCCCCACTCGGTACTCCGTGGTAGTACCCGCAATCCTCATCGGTACTCCGGGGTGGTACCAGTACTCCCACCAGGTACTCCGGGGTAGCACCCGTAACCCTCATCGGTACTCCGGGGTGGTACCGGTACCCGCAACCGGCGCTCCGGGGTAGTACCGGTACCACCACTCGGAACTCCAGGGTGGTATCAGTACCCCCACCCAGTACTACAGGGTACAACTGCTGTCCCTACGGGCGCGCGGGGTTAGACTCGCCCTTACTACCTGACCCTCTGCATTATAGGCCCGGTGTCCCTACCCGACGTTCCGGGATAGAACCTGTTCCCCCAACAGTACTATGGGGTTGTACCGGAAGCCTTTGTGATGCGCCGGAGTTCACCTGTTGTCCCTACGGGCGCGCCCTTTAGACCCGGCCTCCCTTCCTGAGCCCCCAGGGTAGGCCTGGTATCCCTACCTGGTGCACCTGCTTAAGCCTGGCGTCCCTTCCCGACGCTCCGGGGTAGTACTGGTACCCCCACCTGGTGCTCCTGGGTGGTACCCGTAACCCTCTACGGTACTCTGGGGTGGTACCAGTACTCCCACCAGGTACTCCGGGGTAGTACCCGTAACCCTCATCGGTACTCCGGGGTGGTACCAGTACCCCCACCCACTACTACAGGGTACAACTGCTGTCCCTACTGCTGCGCGGGGTGAGACCCGCCCTTACTACCTGACCCTCTGCATTATAGGCCCGGTGTCCCTACCCGACGTTCCGGGATAGAACCTGTTCCCCCAACAGGACTATGGGGTTGTACCGGCAACCTTTGTGATGCGCCGGAGTTCACCTGTTGTCCCTACGGGCGCGCCCTTTAGACCTGGCCTCCTTTCCTGAGCCCCCAGGGTAGGCCTGGTATCCCTACCTGGTGCACCTGCTTAAGCCTGGCGTCCCTTCCCGACGCTCCGGGGTAGTACCGGTACCCCCACTCGGTACTCCGTCGTAGTACCCGCAATCCTCATCGGTACTCCGGGGTGGTACCAGTACTCCCACCAGGTACTCCGGGGTAGCACCCGTAACCCTCATCGGTACTCCGGGGTGGTACCGGTACCCGCAACCGGCGCTCCGGGGTAGTACCGGTACCACCACTCGGAACTCCAGGGTGGTATCAGTACCCCCACCCAGTACTACAGGGTACAACTGCTGTCCCTACGGGCGCGCGGGGTTAGACTTGCCCTTACTACCTGACCCTCTGCATTATAGGCCCGGTGTCCCTCCCCGACGTTCCAGGATAGAACCTGTTCCCCCAACAGGACTATGGGGTTGTACCGGAAACCTTTGTGATGCGCCAGAGTTCACCTGTTGTCCCTACGGGTGCCCCCTTTTAGACCAGGCCTCCCTTCCTGATCCCCCAGGGTAGGCCTGGTATCCCTACCTGGTGCACCTGCTTAAGCCTGGAGTCCCTTCCCGACGCTCCGGGGTAGTACCGGTACCCCCACTCGGTGCTCCGTCATAGTAACCGTAATCCTCATCGGTACTACGGGGTAGTACCGGTACCCCCAATCGGTACACCGTGGTAGCACCCGTAACACTCATCGGTACTCCGGGGTGGTACCAGTACCCCCACCCACTACTACAGGGTACAACTGCTGTCCCTACGGGCGCGCGGGGTTACACCCGACCTTTCTATCTCACCCACCACGTTAGGCCCGGTGTCCCTCCCCGACGTTCCGGGATAGAACCTGTTCCCCCAACAGTGCTATGGGGTTGTACCGGAAACCTTTGTGATGCGCCGGAGTTCACCTCTTGTCCCTACGGGCGCGCCCTGTTAGACCCGGCCTCCCTTCCTGAGCCCCCAGGGTAGGCCTGGTATCCCTACCTGGTGCACCTGCTTAAGCCTGGCGTCCCTTCCCGACGCTCCGGGGTAGTACTGGTACCCCCACCTGGTGCTCCTGGGTGGTACCCGTAACCCTCATCGGTACTCTGGGGTGGTACCAGTACTCCCACCAGGTACTCCGGAGTAGTACCCGTAACCCTCATCGGTACTCCGGGGTGGTACCAGTACCCCCACCCACTACTACAGGGTACAACTGCTGTCCCTACTGCTGCGCGGGGTGAGACCCGCCCTTACTACCTGACCCTCTGCATTATAGGCCCGGTGTCCCTACCCGACGTTCCGGGATAGAACCTGTTCCCCCAACAGTACTATGGGGTTGTACCGGAAGCCTTTGTGATGCGCCGGAGTTCACCTGTTTCCCTACGGGCGCGCCCTTTAGACCCGGCCTCCCTTCCTGAGCCCCCAGGGTAGGCCTGGTATCCCTACCTGGTGCACCTGCTTAAGCCTGGCGTCCCTTCCCGACGCTCCGGGGTAGTACCGGTACCCCCACTCTGTGCTCCGTCATAGTAACCGTAATCCTCATCGGTACTCCGGGGTAGTACCGGTACCCCCAAACGGTACACCGTGGTAGCACCCGTAACCCTCATCGGTACTCCGCGGTGGTACCAGTACCCGCAACCGGCGCTCCGGGGTAGTACCGGTACCACCACTCGGTACTCCGTGGTAGTACCCGTAACCCTCTACGGTACTCTGGGGTGGTACCAGTACTCCCACCAGGTACTCCGGGGTAGTACCCATAACCCTCATCGGTACTCCGGGGTGGTACCAGTACCCCCACCCACTACTACAGGGTAGAACTGCTGTCCCTACGGGCGCGCGGGGTTACACCCGACCTTTCTATCTCACCCACCACGTTAGGCCCGGTGTCCCTCCCCGACGTTCCGGGATAGAACCTGTTCCCCCAACAGTGCTATGGGGTTGTACCGGAAACCTTTGTGATGCGCCGGAGTTCACCTCTTGTCCCTACGGGCGCGCCCTGTTAGACCCGGCCTCCCTTCCTGAGCCCCCAGGGTAGGCCTGGTATCCCTACCTGGTGCACCTGCTTAAGCCTGGCGTCCCTTCCCGACGCTCCGGGGTAGTACTGGTACCCCCACCTGGTGCTCCTGGGTGGTACCCGTAACCCTCTACGGTACTCTGGGGTGGTACCAGTACTCCCACCAGGTACTCCGGAGTAGTACCCGTAACCCTCATCGGTACTCCGGGGTGGTACCAGTACCCCCACCCACTACTACAGGGTACAACTGCTGTCCCTACTGCTGCGCGGGGTGAGACCCGCCCTTACTACCTGACCCTCTGCATTATAGGCCCGGTGTCCCTACCCGACGTTCCGGGATAGAACCTGTTCCCCCAACAGGACTATGGGGTTGTACCGGCAACCTTTGTGATGCGCCGGAGTTCACCTGTTGTCCCTACGGGCGCGCCCTTTAGACCTGGCCTCCTTTCCTGAGCCCCCAGGGTAGGCCTGGTATCCCTACCTGGTGCACCTGCTTAAGCCTGGCGTCCCTTCCCGACGCTCCGGGGTAGTACCGGTACCCCCACTCGGTACTCCGTCGTAGTACCCGCAATCCTCATCGGTACTCCGGGGTGGTACCAGTACTCCCACCAGGTACTCCGGGGTAGCACCCGTAACCCTCATCGGTACTCCGGGGTGGTACCGGTACCCGCAACCGGCGCTCCGGGGTAGTACCGGTACCACCACTCGGAACTCCAGGGTGGTATCAGTACCCCCACCCAGTACTACAGGGTACAACTGCTGTCCCTACGGGCGCGCGGGGTTAGACTTGCCCTTACTACCTGACCCTCTGCATTATAGGCCCGGTGTCCCTCCCCGACGTTCCGGGATAGAACCTGTTCCCCCAACAGGACTATGGGGTTGTACCGGAAACCTTTGTGATGCGCCGGAGTTCACCTGTTGTCCCTACGGGCGCACCCTGTTAGACCAGGCCTCCCTTCCTGAGCCCCCAGGGTAGGCCTGGTATCCCTACCTGGTGCACCTGCTTAAGCCTGGCGTCCCTTCCCGACGCTCCGCGGTAGTACCGGTACCCCCACTCGGTGCTCCGTCATAGTAACCGTAATCCTCATCGGTACTACGGGGTAGTACCGGTACCCCCAATCGGTACACCGTGGTAGCACCCGTAACACTCATCGGTACTCCGGGGTGGTACCAGTACCCCCACCCACTACTACAGGGTACAACTGCTGTCCCTACGGGCGCGCGGGGTTACACCCGACCTTTCTATCTCACCCACCACGTTAGGCCCGGTGTCCCTCCCCGACGTTCCGGGATAGAACCTGTTCCCCCAACAGTGCTATGGGGTTGTACCGGAAACCTTTGTGATGCGCCGGAGTTCACCTCTTGTCCCTACGGGCGCGCCCTGTTAGACCCGGCCTCCCTTCCTGAGCCCCCAGGGTAGGCCTGGTATCCCTACCTGGTGCACCTGCTTAAGCCTGGCGTCCCTTCCCGACGCTCCGGGGTAGTACTGGTACCCCCACCTGGTGCTCCTGGGTGGTACCCGTAACCCTCATCGGTACTCTGGGGTGGTACCAGTACTCCCACCAGGTACTCCGGAGTAGTACCCGTAACCCTCATCGGTACTCCGGGGTGGTACCAGTACCCCCACCCACTACTACAGGGTACAACTGCTGTCCCTACTGCTGCGCGGGGTGAGACCCGCCCTTACTACCTGACCCTCTGCATTATAGGCCCGGTGTCCCTACCCGACGTTCCGGGATAGAACCTGTTCCCCCAACAGTACTATGGGGTTGTACCGGAAGCCTTTGTGATGCGCCGGAGTTCACCTGTTTCCCTACGGGCGCGCCCTTTAGACCCGGCCTCCCTTCCTGAGCCCCCAGGGTAGGCCTGGTATCCCTACCTGGTGCACCTGCTTAAGCCTGGCGTCCCTTCCCGACGCTCCGGGGTAGTACCGGTACCCCCACTCTGTGCTCCGTCATAGTAACCGTAATCCTCATCGGTACTCCGGGGTAGTACCGGTACCCCCAAACGGTACACCGTGGTAGCACCCGTAACCCTCATCGGTACTCCGCGGTGGTACCAGTACCCGCAACCGGCGCTCCGGGGTAGTACCGGTACCACCACTCGGTACTCCGTGGTAGTACCCGTAACCCTCTACGGTACTCTGGGGTGGTACCAGTACTCCCACCAGGTACTCCGGGGTAGTACCCATAACCCTCATCGGTACTCCGGGGTGGTACCAGTACCCCCACCCACTACTACAGGGTAGAACTGCTGTCCCTACGGGCGCGCGGGGTTACACCCGACCTTTCTATCTCACCCACCACGTTAGGCCCGGTGTCCCTCCCCGACGTTCCGGGATAGAACCTGTTCCCCCAACAGTGCTATGGGGTTGTACCGGAAACCTTTGTGATGCGCCGGAGTTCACCTCTTGTCCCTACGGGCGCGCCCTGTTAGACCCGGCCTCCCTTCCTGAGCCCCCAGGGTAGGCCTGGTATCCCTACCTGGTGCACCTGCTTAAGCCTGGCGTCCCTTCCCGACGCTCCGGGGTAGTACTGGTACCCCCACCTGGTGCTCCTGGGTGGTACCCGTAACCCTCTACGGTACTCTGGGGTGGTACCAGTACTCCCACCAGGTACTCCGGAGTAGTACCCGTAACCCTCATCGGTACTCCGGGGTGGTACCAGTACCCCCACCCACTACTACAGGGTACAACTGCTGTCCCTACTGCTGCGCGGGGTGAGACCCGCCCTTACTACCTGACCCTCTGCATTATAGGCCCGGTGTCCCTACCCGACGTTCCGGGATAGAACCTGTTCCCCCAACAGGACTATGGGGTTGTACCGGCAACCTTTGTGATGCGCCGGAGTTCACCTGTTGTCCCTACGGGCGCGCCCTTTAGACCTGGCCTCCTTTCCTGAGCCCCCAGGGTAGGCCTGGTATCCCTACCTGGTGCACCTGCTTAAGCCTGGCGTCCCTTCCCGACGCTCCGGGGTAGTACCGGTACCCCCACTCGGTACTCCGTCGTAGTACCCGCAATCCTCATCGGTACTCCGGGGTGGTACCAGTACTCCCACCAGGTACTCCGGGGTAGCACCCGTAACCCTCATCGGTACTCCGGGGTGGTACCGGTACCCGCAACCGGCGCTCCGGGGTAGTACCGGTACCACCACTCGGAACTCCAGGGTGGTATCAGTACCCCCACCCAGTACTACAGGGTACAACTGCTGTCCCTACGGGCGCGCGGGGTTAGACTTGCCCTTACTACCTGACCCTCTGCATTATAGGCCCGGTGTCCCTCCCCGACGTTCCGGGATAGAACCTGTTCCCCCAACAGGACTATGGGGTTGTACCGGAAACCTTTGTGATGCGCCGGAGTTCACCTGTTGTCCCTACGGGCGCACCCTGTTAGACCAGGCCTCCCTTCCTGAGCCCCCAGGGTAGGCCTGGTATCCCTACCTGGTGCACCTGCTTAAGCCTGGCGTCCCTTCCCGACGCTCCGGGGTAGTACCGGTACCCCCACTCGGTGCTCCGTCATAGTAACCGTAATCCTCATCGGTACTACGGGGTAGTACCGGTACCCCCAATCGGTACACCGTGGTAGCACCCGTAACACTCATCGGTACTCCGGGGTGGTACCAGTACCCCCACCCACTACTACAGGGTACAACTGCTGTCCCTACGGGCGCGCGGGGTTACACCCGACCTTTCTATCTCACCCACCACGTTAGGCCCGGTGTCCCTCCCCGACGTTCCGGGATAGAACCTGTTCCCCCAACAGTGCTATGGGGTTGTACCGGAAACCTTTGTGATGCGCCGGAGTTCACCTCTTGTCCCTACGGGCGCGCCCTGTTAGACCCGGCCTCCCTTCCTGAGCCCCCAGGGTAGGCCTGGTATCCCTACCTGGTGCACCTGCTTAAGCCTGGAGTCCCTTCCCGACGCTCCGGGGTAGTACTGGTACCCCCACCTGGTGCTCCTGGGTGGTACCCGTAACCCTCATCGGTACTCTGGGGTGGTACCAGTACTCCCACCAGGTACTCCGGAGTAGTACCCGTAACCCTCATCGGTACTCCGGGGTGGTACCAGTACCCCCACCCACTACTACAGGGTACAACTGCTGTCCCTACTGCTGCGCGGGGTGAGACCCGCCCTTACTACCTGACCCTCTGCATTATAGGCCCGGTGTCCCTACCCGACGTTCCGGGATAGAACCTGTTCCCCCAACAGGACTATGGGGTTGTACCGGCAACCTTTGTGATGCGCCGGAGTTCACCTGTTGTCCCTACGGGCGCGCCCTTTAGACCTGGCCTCCTTTCCTGAGCCCCCAGGGTAGGCCTGGTATCCCTACCTGGTGCACCTGCTTAAGCCTGGCGTCCCTTCCCGACGCTCCGGGGTAGTACCGGTACCCCCACTCGGTACTCCGTCGTAGTACCCGCAATCCTCATCGGTACTCCGGGGTGGTACCAGTACTCCCACCAGGTACTCCGGGGTAGCACCCGTAACCCTCATCGGTACTCCGGGGTGGTACCGGTACCCGCAACCGGCGCTCCGGGGTAGTACCGGTACCACCACTCGGAACTCCAGGGTGGTACCAGTACCCCCACCCAGTACTACAGGGTACAACTGCTGTCCCTACGGGCGCGCGGGGTTAGACTCGCCCTTACTACCTGACCCTCTGCATTATAGGCCCGGTGTCCCTCCCCGACGTTCCGGGATAGAACCTGTTCCCCCAACAGGACTATGGGGTTGTACCGGCAACCTTTGTGATGCGCCGGAGTTCACCTGTTGTCCCTACGGGCGCGCCCTTTAGACCCAGCCTCCTTTCCTGAGCCCCCAGGGTAGGCCTGGTATCCCTACCTGGTGCACCTGCTTAAGCCTGGAGTCCCTTCCCGACGCTCCGGGTTAGTACCGGTACCCCCACTCGGTACTCCGTGGTAGTACCCGATATACTCATCGGTACTCCGGGGTGGTACCAGTACTCCCACCAGGTACTTCGGGGTAGCACCCGTAACCCTCATCGGTACTCCGGGGTGGTACCGGTACCCGCAACCGGCGCTCCGGGGTAGTACCGGTACCACCACTCGGCACTCCGGGGTGGTACCAGTACCCCCACCCACTACTACAGGGTACAACTGCTGTCCCTACGGGCGCGCGATGTTAGACTCGCCCTTACTACCTAACCCTCTGCATTAGGCCCGGTGTCCCTCCCCGACGTTCCGGGATAGAACCTGTTCCCCCAACAGTACTATGGGGTTGTACCGGAAACCTTTGTGATGCGCCGGAGTTCACCTCTTGTCCCTACGGGCGCGCCCTGTTAGACCAGGCCTCCCTTCCTGAGCCCCCAGGGTAGGCCTGGTATCCCTACCTGGTGCACCTGCTTAAGCCTGGCGTCCCTTCCCGACGCTCCGGGGTAGTACCGGTACCCCCACTCTGTGCTCCGTCATAGTAACCGTAATCCTCATCGGTACTCCGGGGTAGTACCGGTACCCCCAAACGGTACACCGTGGTAGCACCCGTAACCCTCATCGGTACTCTGCGGTGGTACTAGTACCCGCAACCGGCGCTCCGGGGTAGTACCGGTACCACCACTCGGTACTCCGTGGTAGTACCCGTAACCCTCTACGGTACTCTGGGGTGGTACCAGTACTCCCACCAGGTACTCCGGGGTAGTACCCATAACCCTCATCGGTACTCCGGGGTGGTACCAGTACCCCCACCCACTACTACAGGGTACAACTGCTGTCCCTACGGGCGCGCGGGGTTACACCCGACCTTTCTATCTCACCCACCACGTTAGGCCCGGTGTCCCTCCCCGACGTTCCGGGATAGAACCTGTTCCCCCAACAGTGCTATGGGGTTGTACCGGAAACCTTTGTGATGCGCCGGAGTTCACCTCTTGTCCCTACGGGCGTGCCCTGCTAGACCCGGCCTCCCTTCCTGAGCCCCCAGGGTAGGCCTGGTATCCCTACCTGGTGCACCTGCTTAAGCCTGGCGTCCCTTCCCGACGCTCCGGGGTAGTACCGGTACCCCCACTCGGTGCTCCGTCGTAGTAACCGTAATCCTCATCGGTACTACGGGGAAGTACCGGTACCCCCAAACGGTACACCGTGGTAGCACCCGTAACCCTCATCGGTAGTCCGGGGTGGTACCAGTACCCGCAACCGGCGCTCCGGGGTAGTACCGGTACCCCCACTCGGTACTCCGTGGTAGTACCCGCAATCCTCATCGGTACTCCGGGGTGGTACCAGTACTCCCACCAGGTACTCCGGGGTAGCACCCGTAACCCTCATCGGTACTCCGGGGTGGTACCGGTACCCGCAACCGGCGCTCCGGGGTAGTACCGGTACCACCACTCGGAACTCCAGGGTGGTATCAGTACCCCCACCCAGTACTACAGGGTACAACTGCTGTCCCTACGGGCGCGCGGGGTTAGACTCGCCCTTACTACCTGACCCTCTGCATTATAGGCCCGGTGTCCCTACCCGACGTTCCGGGATAGAACCTGTTCCCCCAACAGTACTATGGGGTTGTACCGGAAGCCTTTGTGATGCGCCGGAGTTCACCAGTTGTCCCTACGGGCGCGCCCTTTAGACCCGGCCTCCCTTCCTGAGCCCCCAGGGTAGGCCTGGTATCCCTACCTGGTGCACCTGCTTAAGCCTGGCGTCCCTTCCCGACGCTCCGGGGTAGTACCGGTACCCCCACTCGCTACTCCGTGGTAGTACCCGCAATCCTCATCGGTACTCCGGGGTGGTACCAGTACTCCCACCAGGTACTCCGGGGTAGCACCCGTAACCCTCATCGGTACTCCGGGGTGGTACCAGTACCCGCAACCGGCGCTCCGGGGTAGTACCGGTACCACCACTCAGTACTCCGTGGTAGTACCCGTAACCCTCTACGGTACTCTGGGGTGGTACCAGTACTCCCACCAGGTACTCCGGGGTAGTACCCATAACCCTCATCGGTACTCCGGGGTGGTACCAGTACCCCCACCCACTACTACAGGGTACAACTGCTGTCCCTACGGGCGCGCGGGGTTACACCCGACCTTTCTATCTCACCCACCACGTTAGGCCCGGTGTCCCTCCCCGACGTTCCGGGATAGAACCTGTTCCCCCAACAGTGCTATGGGGTTGTACCGGAAACCTTTGTGATGCGCCGGAGTTCACCTCTTGTCCCTACGGGCGCGCCCTGTTAGACCCGGCCTCCCTTCCTGAGCCCCCAGGGTAGGCCTGGTATCCCTACCTGGTGCACCTGCTTAAGCCTGGCGTCCCTTCCCGACGCTCCGGGGTAGTACTGGTACCCCCACCTGGTGCTCCTGGGTGGTACCCGTAACCCTCTACGGTACTCTGGGGTGGTACCAGTACTCCCACCAGGTACTCCGGAGTAGTACCCGTAACCCTCATCGGTACTCCGGGGTGGTACCAGTACCCCCACCCACTACTACAGGGTACAACTGCTGTCCCTACTGCTGCGCGGGGTGAGACCCGCCCTTACTACCTGACCCTCTGCATTATAGGCCCGGTGTCCCTACCCGACGTTCCGGGATAGAACCTGTTCCCCCAACAGGACTATGGGGTTGTACCGGCAACCTTTGTGATGCGCCGGAGTTCACCTGTTGTCCCTACGGGCGCGCCCTTTAGACCTGGCCTCCTTTCCTGAGCCCCCAGGGTAGGCCTGGTATCCCTACCTGGTGCACCTGCTTAAGCCTGGCGTCCCTTCCCGACGCTCCGGGGTAGTACCGGTACCCCCACTCGGTACTCCGTCGTAGTACCCGCAATCCTCATCGGTACTCCGGGGTGGTACCAGTACTCCCACCAGGTACTCCGGGGTAGCACCCGTAACCCTCATCGGTACTCCGGGGTGGTACCGGTACCCGCAACCGGCGCTCCGGGGTAGTACCGGTACCACCACTCGGAACTCCAGGGTGGTACCAGTACCCCCACCCAGTACTACAGGGTACAACTGCTGTCCCTACGGGCGCGCGGGGTTAGACTCGCCCTTACTACCTGACCCTCTGCATTATAGGCCCGGTGTCCCTCCCCGACGTTCCGGGATAGAACCTGTTCCCCCAACAGGACTATGGGGTTGTACCGGAAACCTTTGTGATGCGCCGGAGTTCACCTGTTGTCCCTACGGGCGCGCCCTGTTAGACCCGGCCTCCTTTCCTGAGCCCCCAGGGTAGGCCTGGTATCCCTACCTGGTGCACCTGCTTAAGCCTGGAGTCCCTTCCCGACGCTCCGGGTTAGTACCGGTACCCCCACTCGGTACTCCGTGGTAGTACCCGATATACTCATCGGTACTCCGGGGTGGTACCGGTACCCCCAAACGGTACACCGTGGTAGCACCCGTAACCCTCATCGGTAGTCCGGGGTAGTACCAGTACCCGCAACCGGCGCTCCGGGGTAGTACCGGTACCACCACTCGGCACTCCGGGGTGGTACCAGTACCCCCACTCACTACTACAGGGTACAACTGCTGTCCCTACGGGCGGGCGGGGTTAGACTCGCCCTTACTACCTAACCTTCTGCATTAGGCACGGTGTCCCTCCCCGACGTTCCGGGATAGAACCTGTTCCCCCAACAGGACTATGGGGTTGTACCGGAAGCCTTTGTGATGCGCCGGAGTTCACCTGTTGTCCCTACGGGCGCGCCCTTTAGACCCGGCCTCCCTTCCTGAGCCCCCAGGGTAGGCCTGGTATCCCTACCTGGTGCACCTGCTTAAGCCTGGCGTCCCTTCCCGACGCTCCGGGGTAGTACCGGTACCCCCACTCTGTGCTCCGTCATAGTAACCGTAATCCTCATCGGTACTCCGGGGTAGTACCGGTACCCCCAAACGGTACACCGTGGTAGCACCCGTAACCCTCATCGGTACTCTGCGGTGGTACTAGTACCCGCAACCGGCGCTCCGGGGTAGTACCGGTACCACCACTCGGTACTCCGTGGTAGTACCCGTAACCCTCTACGGTACTCTGGGGTGGTACCAGTACTCCCACCAGGTACTCCGGGGTAGTACCCATAACCCTCATCGGTACTCCGGGGTGGTACCAGTACCCCCACCCACTACTACAGGGTACAACTGCTGTCCCTACGGGCGCGCGGGGTTACACCCGACCTTTCTATCTCACCCACCACGTTAGGCCCGGTGTCCCTCCCCGACGTTCCGGGATAGAACCTGTTCCCCCAACAGTGCTATGGGGTTGTACCGGAAACCTTTGTGATGCGCCGGAGTTCACCTCTTGTCCCTACGGGCGTGCCCTGCTAGACCCGGCCTCCCTTCCTGAGCCCCCAGGGTAGGCCTGGTATCCCTACCTGGTGCACCTGCTTAAGCCTGGCGTCCCTTCCCGACGCTCCGGGGTAGTACCGGTACCCCCACTCGGTACTCCGTCGTAGTACCCGCAATCCTCATCGGTACTCCGGGGTGGTACCAGTACTCCCACCAGGTACTCCGGGGTAGCACCCGTAACCCTCATCGGTACTCCGGGGTGGTACCGGTACCCGCAACCGGCGCTCCGGGGTAGTACCGGTACCACCACTCGGAACTCCGGGGTGGTACCAGTACCCCCACCCAGTACTACAGGGTACAACTGCTGTCCCTATGGGCGGGCGGGGTTAGACTCGCCCTTACTACCTAACCTTCTGCATTATAGGCCCGGTGTCCCTCCCCGACGTTCCGGGATAGAACCTGTTCCCCCAACAGGACTATGGGGTTGTACCGGAAACCTTTGTGATGCGCCGGAGTTCACCTGTTGTCCCTACGGGCGCACCCTGTTAGACCAGGCCTCCCTTCCTGAGCCCCCAGGGTAGGCCTGGTATCCCTACCTGGTGCACCTGCTTAAGCCTGGCGTCCCTTCCCGACGCTCCGGGGTAGTACCGGTACCCCCACTCGGTGCTCCGTCATAGTAACCGTAATCCTCATCGGTACTACGGGGTAGTACCGGTACCCCCAATCGGTACACCGTGGTAGCACCCGTAACCCTCATCGGTACTCCGGGGTGGTACCAGTACCCCCACCCACTACTACAGGGTACAACTGCTGTCCCTACGGGCGCGCGGGGTTACACCCGACCTTTCTATCTCACCCACCACGTTAGGCCCGGTGTCCCTCCCCGACGTTCCGGGATAGAACCTGTTCCCCCAACAGTGCTATGGGGTTGTACCGGAAACCTTTGTGATGCGCCGGAGTTCACCTCTTGTCCCTACGGGCGCGCCCTGTTAGACCCGGCCTCCCTTCCTGAGCCCCCAGGGTAGGCCTGGTATCCCTACCTGGTGCACCTGCTTAAGCCTGGCGTCCCTTCCCGACGCTCCGGGGTAGTACTGGTACCCCCACCTGGTGCTCCTGGGTGGTACCCGTAACCTTCATCGGTACTCTGGGGTGGTACCGGTACTCCCACCAGGTACTCCGGAGTAGTACCCGTAACCCTCATCGGTACTCCGGGGTGGTACCAGTACCCCCACCCACTACTACAGGGTACAACTGCTGTCCCTACTGCTGCGCGTGGTGAGTCCCGCCCTTACTACCTGACCCTCTGCATTATAGGCCCGGTGTCCCTACCCGACGTTCCGGGATAGAACCTGTTCCCCCAACAGTACTATGGGGTTGTACCGGCAACCTTTGTGATGCGCCGGAGTTCACCTGTTGTCCCTACGGGCGCGCCCTTTAGACCCGGCCTCCTTTCCTGAGCCCCCAGGGTAGGCCTGGTATCCCTACCTGGTGCACCTGCTTAAGCCTGGCGTCCCTTCCCGACGCTCCGGGGTAGTACCGGTACCCCCACTCGGTACTCCGTGGTAGTACCCGCAATCCTCATCGGTACTCCGGGGTGGTACCAGTACTCCCACCAGGTACTCCGGGGTAGCACCCGTAACCCTCATCGGTACTCCGGGGTGGTACCGGTACCCGCAACCGGCGCTCCGGGGTAGTACCGGTACCACCACTCGGCACTCCAGGGTGGTACCAGTACCCCCACCCAGTACTACAGGGTACAACTGCTGTCCCTACTGGCGCGCGGGGTTAGACTCGCCCTTACTACCTGACCCTCTGCATTATAGGCCCGGTGTCCCTCCCCGACGTTCCGGGATAGAACCTGTTCCCCCAACAGGACTATGGGGTTGTACCGGAAACCTTTGTGATGCGCCGGAGTTCACCTGTTGTCCCTACGGGCGCGCCCTTTAGACCCGGCCTCCTTTCCTGAGCCCCCAGGGTAGGCCTGGTATCCCTACCTGGTGCACCTGCTTAAGCCTGGAGTCCCTTCCCGACGCTCCGGGTTAGTACCGGTACCCCCACTCGGTACTCCGTGGTAGTACCCGATATACTCATCGGTACTCCGGGGTGGTACCGGTACCCCCAAACGGTACACCGTGGTAGCACCCGTAACCCTCATCGGTAGTCCGGGGTAGTACCAGTACCCGCAACCGGCGCTCCGGGGTAGTACCGGTACCACCACTCGGCACTCCGGGGTGGTACCAGTACCCCCACTCACTACTACAGGGTACAACTGCTGTCCCTACGGGCGGGCGGGGTTAGACTCGCCCTTACTACCTAACCTTCTGCATTAGGCACGGTGTCCCTCCCCGACGTTCCAGGATAGAACCTGTTCCCCCAACAGGACTATGGGGTTGTACCGGAAGCCTTTGTGATGCGCCGGAGTTCACCTGTTGTCCCTACGGGCGCGCCCTTTAGACCCGGCCTCCCTTCCTGAGCCCCCAGGGTAGGCCTGGTATCCCTACCTGGTGCACCTGCTTAAGCCTGGCGTCCCTTCCCGACGCTCCGGGGTAGTACTGGTACCCCCACCTGGTGCTCCTGGGTGGTACCCGTAACCCTCTACGGTACTCTGGGGTGGTACCAGTACTCCCACCAGGTACTCCGGGGTAGTACCCGTAACCCTCATCGGTACTCCGGGGTGGCACCAGTACCCCCACCCACTACTACAGGGTACAACTGCTGTCCCTACTGCTGCGCGGGGTGAGACCCGCCCTTTCTATCTGACCCTCCGCGTTAGGCCCGGTGTCCCTCCCCGACGTTCCGGGATAGAACCTGTTCCCCCAACATTACTATGGGGTTGTACCGGAAACCTTTGTGATGCGCCGGAGTTCACCTGTTGTCCCTACGGGCGCGCCCTTTAGACCCGGCCTCCTTTCCTGAGCCCCCAGGGTAGGCCTGGTATCCCTACCTGGTGCACCTGCTTAAGCCTGGCGTCCCTTCCCGACGCTCCGGGGTAGTACCGGTACCCCCACTCGGTGCTCCGTCGTAGTAACCGTAACCCTCATCGGTACTACGGGGTGGTACCAGTACCCGCAACCGGCGCTCCGGGGTAGTACCGGTACCACCACTCGGTACTCCGTGGTAGTACCCGTAACCCTCTACGGTACTCTGGGGTGGTACCAGTACTCCCACCAGGTACTCCGGGGTAGTACCCATAACCCTCATCGGTACTCCGCGGTGGTACCAGTACCCCCACCCACTACTACAGGGTACAACTGCTGTCCCTACGGGCGCGCGGGGTTACACCCGACCTTTCTATCTCACCCACCACGTTAGGCCCGGTGTCCCTCCCCGACGTTCCGGGATAGAACCTGTTCCCCCAACAGTACTATGGGGTTCTACCGGAAACCTTTGTGATGCGCCGGAGTTCACCTCTTGTCCCTACGGGCGCGCCCTGTTAGACCCGGCCTCCCTTCCTGAGCCCCCAGGGTAGGCCTGGTATCCCTACCTGGTGCACCTGCTTAAGCCTGGCGTCCCTTCCCGATGCTCTGGGGTAGTACCGGTACTCCCACCTGGTGCTCCTGGTTGGTACCCGTAACCCTCTACGGTACTCTGGGGTGGTAGCAGTACTCCCACCAGGTACTCCGGGGTAGTACCGGTACCACCACTCGGCACTCCGGGGTGGTACCAGTACCCCCACCCAGTACTACAGGGTACAACTGCTGTCCCTACGGGCGCGCGGGGTTAGACTCGCCCTTACTACCTGACCCTCTGCATTATAGGCCCGGTGTCCCTACCCGACGTTCCGGGATAGAACCTGTTCCCCCAACAGGACTATGGGGTTGTATCGGCAACCTTTGTGATGCGCCGGAGTTCACCTGTTGTCCCTACGGGCGCGCCCTTTAGACCCGGCCTCCTTTCCTGAGCCCCCAGGGTAGGCCTGGTATCCCTACCTGGAGCACCTGCTTAAGCCTGGAGTCCCTTCCCGACGCTCCGGGGTAGTACCGGTACCCCCACTCGGTACTCCGTGGTAGTACCCGTAACCCTCTACGGTACTCCGGGGTGGTACCAGTACTCCCACCAGGTACTCCGGGGTAGCACACGTAACCCTCATCGGTACTCCGGGGTGGTACCGGTACCCGCAACCGGCGCTCCGGGGTAGTACCGGTACCACCACTCGGAACTCCAGGGTGGTATCAGTACCCCCACCCAGTACTACAGGGTACAACTGCTGTCCCTACGGGCGCGCGGGGTTAGACTCGCCCTTACTACTTGACCCTCTGCATTATAGGCCCGGTGTCCCTCCCCAACGTTCCGGGATAGAACCTGTTCCCCCAACAGTGCTATGGGGTTGTACCGGAAACCTTTGTGATGCGCCGGAGTTCACCTCTTGTCCCTACGGGCGCGCCCTGTTAGACCCGGCCTCCCTTCCTGAGCCCCCAGGGTAGGCCTGGTATCCCTACCTGGTGCACCTGCTTAAGCCTGGCGTCCCTTCCCGACGCTCCGGGGTAGTACTGGTACCCCCACCTGGTGCTCCTGGGTGGTACCCGTAACCCTCTACGGTACTCTGGGGTGGTACCAGTACTCCCACCAGGTACTCCGGGGTAGTACCCGTAACCCTCATCGGTACTCCGGGGTGGCACCAGTACCCCCACCCACTACTACAGGGTACAACTGCTGTCCCTACTGCTGCGCGGGGTGAGACCCGCCCTTTCTATCTGACCCTCCGCGTTAGGCCCGGTGTCCCTCCCCGACGTTCCGGGATAGAACCTGTTCCCCCAACATTACTATGGGGTTGTACCGGAAACCTTTGTGATGCGCCGGAGTTCACCTGTTGTCCCTACGGGCGCGCCCTTTAGACCCGGCCTCCTTTCCTGAGCCCCCAGGGTAGGCCTGGTATCCCTACCTGGTGCACCTGCTTAAGCCTGGCGTCCCTTCCCGACGCTCCGGGGTAGTACCGGTACCCCCACTCGGTGCTCCGTCGTAGTAACCGTAACCCTCATCGGTACTACGGGGTGGTACCAGTACCCGCAACCGGCGCTCCGGGGTAGTACCGGTACCACCACTCGGTACTCCGTGGTAGTACCCGTAACCCTCTACGGTACTCTGGGGTGGTACCAGTACTCCCACCAGGTACTCCGGGGTAGTACCCATAACCCTCATCGGTACTCCGCGGTGGTACCAGTACCCCCACCCACTACTACAGGGTACAACTGCTGTCCCTACGGGCGCGCGGGGTTACACCCGACCTATCTATCTCACCCACCACGTTAGGCCCGGTGTCCCTCCCCGACGTTCCGGGATAGAACCTGTTCCCCCAACAGTACTATGGGGTTCTACCGGAAACCTTTGTGATGCGCCGGAGTTCACCTCTTGTCCCTACGGGCGCGCCCTGTTAGACCCGGCCTCCCTTCCTGAGCCCCCAGGGTAGGCCTGGTATCCCTACCTGGTGCACCTGCTTAAGCCTGGCGTCCCTTCCCGACGCTCTGGGGTAGTACCGGTACTCCCACCTGGTGCTCCTGGTTGGTACCCGTAACCCTCTACGGTACTCTGGGGTGGTAGCAGTACTCCCACCAGGTACTCCGGGGTAGTACCGGTACCACCACTCGGCACTCCGGGGTGGTACCAGTACCCCCACCCAGTACTACAGGGTACAACTGCTGTCCCTACGGGCGCGCGGGGTTAGACTCGCCCTTACTACCTGACCCTCTGCATTATAGGCCCGGTGTCCCTACCCGACGTTCCGGGATAGAACCTGTTCCCCCAACAGGACTATGGGGTTGTACCGGCAACCTTTGTGATGCGCCGGAGTTCACCTGTTGTCCCTACGGGCGCGCCCTTTAGACCCGGCCTCCTTTCCTGAGCCCCCAGGGTAGGCCTGGTATCCCTACCTGGTGCACCTGCTTAAGCCTGGAGTCCCTTCCCGACGCTCCGGGTTAGTACCGGTACCCCCACTCGGTACTCCGTGGTAGTACCCGATATACTCATCGGTACTCCGGGGTGGTACCAGTACTCCCACCAGGTACTTCGGGGTAGCACCCGTAACCCTCATCGGTACTCCGGGGTGGTACCGGTACCCGCAACCGGCGCTCCGGGGTAGTACCGGTACCACCACTCGGCACTCCGGGGTGGTACCAGTACCCCCACCCACTACTACAGGGTACAACTGCTGTCCCTACGGGCGCGCGATGTTAGACTCGCCCTTACTACCTAACCCTCTGCATTAGGCCCGGTGTCCCTCCCCGACGTTCCGGGATAGAACCTGTTCCCCCAACAGTACTATGGGGTTGTACCGGAAACCTTTGTGATGCGCCGGAGTTCACCTCTTGTCCCTACGGGCGCGCCCTGTTAGACCAGGCCTCCCTTCCTGAGCCCCCAGGGTAGGCCTGGTATCCCTACCTGGTGCACCTGCTTAAGCCTGGCGTCCCTTCCCGACGCTCCGGGGTAGTACCGGTACCCCCACTCGGTACTCCGTCGTAGTACCCGTAACCCTCTACGGTACTCTGGGGTGGTACCGGTACCCCCAATCGGTACACCGTGGTAGCACCCGTAACCCTCATCGGTACTCCGGGGTGGTACCAGTACCCCCACCCACTACTACAGGGTACAACTGCTGTCCCTACGGGCGCGCGGGGTTACACCCGACCTTTCTATCTCACCCACCACGTTAGGCCCGGTGTCCCTCCCCGACGTTCCGGGATAGAACCTGTTCCCCCAACAGTGCTATGGGGTTGTACCGGAAACCTTTGTGATGCGCCGGAGTTCACCTCTTGTCCCTACGGGCGCGCCCTGTTAGACCCGGCCTCCCTTCCTGAGCCCCCAGGGTAGGCCTGGTATCCCTACCTGGTGCACCTGCTTAAGCCTGGCGTCCCTTCCCGACGCTCCGGGGTAGTACCGGTACCCCCACTCGGTACTCCGTGGTAGTACCCGCAATCCTCATCGGTACTCCGGGGTGGTACCAGTACTCCCACCAGGTACTCCGGGGTAGCACCCGTAACCCTCATCGGTACTCCGGGGTGGTACCGGTACCCGCAACCGGCGCTCCGGGGTAGTACCGGTACCACCACTCGGCACTCCGGGGTGGTACCAGTACCCCCACCCAGTACTACAGGGTACAACTGCTGTCCCTACGGGCGGGCGGGGTTAGACTCGCCCTTACTACCTAACCTTCTGCATTAGGCCCGGTGTCCCTCCCCGACGTTCTGGGATAGAACCTGTTCCCCCAACAGTACTATGGGGTTGTACCGGAAGCCTTTGTGATGCGCCGGAGTTCACCTCTTGTCCCTACGGGCGCGCCCTGTTAGACCCGGCCTCCCTTCCTGAGCCCCCAGGGTAGGCCTGGTATCCCTACCTGGTGCACCTGCTTAAGCCTGGCGTCCCTTCCCGACGCTCCGGGGTAGTACCGGTACCCCCACTCGGTACTCCGTGGTAGTACCCGTAACCCTCTACGGTACTCCGGGGTGGTACCAGTACTCCCACCAGGTACTCCGGAGTAGTACCCGTAAACCTCATCGGTACTCCGGGGTGGAACCAGTGCCCCCACCCACTACTACAGGGTACAACTGCTGTCCCTACTGCTGCGCGGGGTGAGACCCGCCCTTACTACCTGACCCTCTGCATTATAGGCCCGGTGTCCCTACCCGACGTTCCGGGATAGAACCTGTTCCCCCAACAGGACTATGGGGTTGTACCGGCAACCTTTGTGATGCGCCGGAGTTCACCTGTTGTCCCTACGGGCGCGCCCTTTAGACCCGGCCTCCCTTCCTGAGCCCCCAGGGTAGGCCTGGTATCCCTACCTGGTGCACCTGCTTAAGCCTGGCGTCCCTTCCCGACGCTCCGGGGTAGTACCGGTACCCCCACTCGGTACTCCGTGGTAGTACCCGCAATCCTCATCGGTACTCCGGGGTGGTACCAGTACTCCCACCAGGTACTCCGGGGTAGCACCCGTAACCCTCATCGGTACTCCGGGGTGGTACCGGTACCCGCAACCGGCGCTCCGGGGTAGTACCGGTACCACCACTCGGAACTCCAGGGTGGTATCAGTACCCCCACCCAGTACTACTAGGGTACAACTGCTGTCCCTACGGGCGCGCGGGGTTAGACTCGCCCTTACTACCTGACCCTCTGCATTATAGGCCCGGTGTCCCTACCCGACGTTCCGGGATAGAACCTGTTCCCCCAACAGTACTATGGGGTTGTACCAGAAGCCTTTGTGATGCGCCGGAGTTCACCTCTTGTCCCTACGGGCGCGCCCTGTTAGACCCGGCCTCCCTTCCTGAGCCCCCAGGGTAGGCCTTGTATCCCTACCTGGTGCACCTGCTTAAGCCTGGCGTCCCTTCCCGACGCTCCGGGGTAGTACTGGTACCCCCACCTGGTGCTCCTGGGTGGTACCCGTAACCCTCTACGGTACTCTGGGGTGGTACCAGTACTCCCACCAGGTACTCCGGGGTAGTACCCATAACCCTCATCGGTACTCCGGGGTGGTACCAGTACCCCCACCCACTACTACAGGGTACAACTGCTGTCCCTACTGCTGCGCGGGGTGAGACCCGCCCTTACTACCTGACCCTCTGCATTATAGGCCCGGTGTCCCTACCCGACGTTCCGGGATAGAACCTGTTCCCCCAACAGGAATATGGGGTTGTACCGGCAACCTTTGTGATGCGCCGGAGTTCACCTGTTGTCCCTACGGGCGCGCCCTTTAGACCCGGCCTCCTTTCCTGAGCCCCCAGGGTAGGCCTGGTATCCCTACCTGGTGCACCTGCTTAAGCCTGGCGTCCCTTCCCGACGCTCCGGGGTAGTACCGGTACCCCCACTCGGTGCTCCGTCGTAGTAACCGTAACCCTCATCGGTACTACGGGGTGGTACCAGTACCCGCAACCGGCGCTCCGGGGTAGTACCGGTACCACCACTCGGTACTCCGTGGTAGTACCCGTAACCCTCTACGGTACTCTGGGGTGGTACCAGTACTCCCACCAGGTACTCCGGGGTAGTACCCATAACCCTCATCGGTACTCCGCGGTGGTACCAGTACCCCCACCCACTACTACAGGGTACAACTGCTGTCCCTACGGGCGCGCGGGGTTACACCCGACCTTTCTATCTCACCCACCACGTTAGGCCCGGTGTCCCTCCCCGACGTTCCGGGATAGAACCTGTTCCCCCAACAGTACTATGGGGTTCTACCGGAAACCTTTGTGATGCGCCGGAGTTCACCTCTTGTCCCTACGGGCGCGCCCTGTTAGACCCGGCCTCCCTTCCTGAGCCCCCAGGGTAGGCCTGGTATCCCTACCTGGTGCACCTGCTTAAGCCTGGCGTCCCTTCCCGACGCTCCGGGGTAGTACCGGTACTCCCACCTGGTGCTCCTGGTTGGTACCCGTAACCCTCTACGGTACTCTGGGGTGGTAGCAGTACTCCCACCAGGTACTCCGGGGTAGTACCGGTACCACCACTCGGCACTCCGGGGTGGTACCAGTACCCCCACCCAGTACTACAGGGTACAACTGCTGTCCCTACGGGCGCGCGGGGTTAGACTCGCCCTTACTACCTGACCCTCTGCATTATAGGCCCGGTGTCCCTACCCGACGTTCCGGGATAGAACCTGTTCCCCCAACAGGACTATGGGGTTGTACCGGCAACCTTTGTGATGCGCCGGAGTTCACCTGTTGTCCCTACGGGCGCGCCCTTTAGACCCGGCCTCCTTTCCTGAGCCCCCAGGGTAGGCCTGGTATCCCTACCTGGTGCACCTGCTTAAGCCTGGAGTCCCTTCCCGACGCTCCGGGGTAGTACCGGTACCCCCACTCGGTACTCCGTGGTAGTACCCGCAATCCTCATCGGTACTCCGGGGTGGTACCAGTACTCCCACCAGGTACTCCGGGGTAGCACCCGTAACCCTCATCGGTACTCCGGGGTGGTACCGGTACCCGCAACCGGCGCTCCGGGGTAGTACCGGTACCACCACTCGGCACTCCAGGGTGGTACCAGTACCTCCACCCAGTACTACAGGGTACAACTGCTGTCCCTACGGGCGCGCGGGGTTAGACTCGCCCTTACTACCTGACCCTCTGCATTATAGGCCCGGTGTCCCTCCCCGACGTTCCGGGATAGAACCTGTTCCCCCAACAGGACTATGGGGTTGTACCGGAAACCTTTGTGATGCGCCGGAGTTCACCTGTTGTCCCTACGGGCGCGCCCTTTAGACCCGGCCTCCTTTCCTGAGCCCCCAGGGTAGGCCTGGTATCCCTACCTGGTGCACCTGCTTAAGCCTGGAGTCCCTTCCCGACGCTCCGGGTTAGTACCGGTACCCCCACTCGGTACTCCGTGGTAGTACCCGATATACTCATCGGTACTCCGGGGTGGTACCGGTACCCCCAAACGGTACACCGTGGTAGCACCCGTAACCCTCATCGGTAGTCCGGGGTAGTACCAGTACCCGCAACCGGCGCTCCGGGGTAGTACCGGTACCACCACTCGGCACTCCGGGGTGGTACCAGTACCCCCACTCACTACTACAGGGTACAACTGCTGTCCCTACGGGCGGGCGGGGTTAGACTCGCCCTTACTACCTAACCTTCTGCATTAGGCACGGTGTCCCTCCCCGACGTTCCGGGATAGAACCTGTTCCCCCAACAGGACTATGGGGTTGTACCGGAAGCCTTTGTGATGCGCCGGAGTTCACCTGTTGTCCCTACGGGCGCGCCCTTTAGACCCGGCCTCCCTTCCTGAGCCCCCAGGGTAGGCCTGGTATCCCTACCTGGTGCACCTGCTTAAGCCTGGCGTCCCTTCCCGACGCTCCGGGGTAGTACCGGTACCCCCACTCTGTGCTCCGTCATAGTAACCGTAATCCTCATCGGTACTCCGGGGTAGTACCGGTACCCCCAAACGGTACACCGTGGTAGCACCCGTAACCCTCATCGGTACTCTGCGGTGGTACTAGTACCCGCAACCGGCGCTCCGGGGTAGTACCGGTACCACCACTCGGTACTCCGTGGTAGTACTCGTAGCCCTCTACGGTACTCTGGGGTGGTACCAGTACTCCCACCAGGTACTCCGGGGTAGTACCAATAACCCTCATCGGTACTCCGGGGTGGTACCAGTACCCCCACCCACTACTACAGGGTACAACTGCTGTCCCTACGGGCGCGCGGGGTTACACCCGACCTTTCTATCTCACCCACCACGTTAGGCCCGGTGTCCCTCCCCGACGTTCCGGGATAGAACCTGTTCCCCCAACAGGACTATGGGGTTGTACCGGAAGCCTTTGTGATGCGCCGGAGTTCACCTGTTGTCCCTACGGGCGCGCCCTTTAGACCCGGCCTCCCTTCCTGAGCCCCCAGGGTAGGCCTGGTATCCCTACCTGGTGCACCTGCTTAAGCCTGGCGTCCCTTCCCGACGCTCCGGGGTAGTACCGGTACCCCCACTCGCTACTCCGTGGGAGTACCCGCAATCCTCATCGGTACTCCGGGGTGGTACCAGTACTCCCACCAGGTACTCCGGGGTAGCACCCGTAACCCTCATCGGTACTCCGGGGTGGTACCGGTACCCGCAACCGGCGCTCCGGGGTAGTACCGGTACCACCACTCAGTACTCCGTGGTAGTACCCGTAACCCTCTACGGTACTCTGGGGTGGTACCAGTACTCCCACCAGGTACTCCGGGGTAGTACCCATAACCCTCATCGGTACTCCGGGGTGGTACCAGTACCCCCACCCACTACTACAGGGTACAACTGCTGTCCCTACGGGCGCGCGGGGTTACACCCGACCTTTCTATCTCACCCACCACGTTAGGCCCGGTGTCCCTCCCCGACGTTCCGGGATAGAACCTGTTCCCCCAACAGTGCTATGGGGTTGTACCGGAAACCTTTGTGATGCGCCGGAGTTCACCTCTTGTCCCTACGGGCGCGCCCTGTTAGACCCGGCCTCCCTTCCTGAGCCCCCAGGGTAGGCCTGGTATCCCTACCTGGTGCACCTGCTTAAGCCTGGCGTCCCTTCCCGACGCTCCGGGGTAGTACTGTTACCCCCACCTGGTGCTCCTGGGTGGTACCCGTAACCCTCTACGGTACTCTGGGGTGGTAGCAGTACTCCCACCAGGTACTCCGGGGTAGTACCCGTAACCCTCATCGGTACTCCGGGGTGGCACCAGTACCCCCACCCACTACTACAGGGTACAACTGCTGTCCCTACTGCTGCGCGGGGTGAGACCCGCCCTTTCTATCTGACCCTCCGCGTTAGGCCCGGTGTCCCTCCCCGACGTTCTGGGATAGAACCTGTTCCCCCAACAGGAATATGGGGTTGTACCGGCAACCTTTGTGATGCGCCGGAGTTCACCTGTTGTCCCTACGGGCGCGCCCTTTAGACCCGGCCTCCTTTCCTGAGCCCCCAGGGTAGGCCTGGTATCCCTACCTGGTGCACCTGCTTAAGCCTGGCGTCCCTTCCCGACGCTCCGGGGTAGTACCGGTACCCCCACTCGGTACTCCGTGGTAGTACCCGCAATCCTCATTGGTACTCCGGGGTGGTACCAGTACTCCCACCAGGTACTCCGGGGTAGCACCCGTAACCCTCATCGGTACTCCGGGGTGGTACCGGTACCCGCAACCGGCGCTCCGGGGTAGTACCGGTACCACCACTCAGTACTCCGGGGTAGTACCCGTAACCCTCTACGGTACTCTGGGGTGGTACCAGTACTCCCACCAGGTACTCCGGGGTAGTACCCATAACCCTCATCGGTACTCCGGGGTGGTACCAGTACCCCCACCCACTACTACAGGGTACAACTGCTGTCCCTACGGGCGCGCGGGGTTACACCCGACCTTTCTATCTCACCCACCACGTTAGGCCCGGTGTCCCTCCCCGACGTTCCGGGATAGAACCTGTTCCCCCAACAGTGCTATGGGGTTGTACCGGAAACCTTTGTGATGCGCCGGAGTTCACCTCTTGTCCCTACGGGCGCGCCCTGTTAGACCCGGCCTCCCTTCCTGAGCCCCCAGGGTAGGCCTGGTATCCCTACCTGGTGCACCTGCTTAAGCCTGGCGTCCCTTCCCGACGCTCCGGGGTAGTACTGTTACCCCCACCTGGTGCTCCTGGGTGGTACCCGTAACCCTCTACGGTACTCTGGGGTGGTAGCAGTACTCCCACCAGGTACTCCGGGGTAGTACCCGTAACCCTCATCGGTACTCCGGGGTGGCACCAGTACCCCCACCCACTACTACAGGGTACAACTGCTGTCCCTACTGCTGCGCGGGGTGAGACCCGCCCTTTCTATCTGACCCTCCGCGTTAGGCCCGGTGTCCCTCCCCGACGTTCTGGGATAGAACCTGTTCCCCCAACAGGAATATGGGGTTGTACCGGCAACCTTTGTGATGCGCCGGAGTTCACCTGTTGTCCCTACGGGCGCGCCCTTTAGACCCGGCCTCCTTTCCTGAGCCCCCAGGGTAGGCCTGGTATCCCTACCTGGTGCACCTGCTTAAGCCTGGCGTCCCTTCCCGACGCTCCGGGGTAGTACCGGTACCCCCACTCGGTACTCCGTGGTAGTACCCGCAATCCTCATTGGTACTCCGGGGTGGTACCAGTACTCCCACCAGGTACTCCGGGGTAGCACCCGTAACCCTCATCGGTACTCCGGGGTGGTACCGGTACCCGCAACCGGCGCTCCGGGGTAGTACCGGTACCACCACTCGGCACTCCGGGGTGGTACCAGTACCCCCACCCAGTACTACAGGGTACAACTGCTGTCCCTACGGGCGGGCGGGGTTAGACTCGCCCTTACTACCTAACCTTCTGCATTAGGCCCGGTGTCCCTCCCCGACGTTCCGCGATAGAACCTGTTCCCCCAACAGTACTATGGGGTTGTACCGGAAACCTTTGTGATGCGCCGGAGTTCACCTCTTGTCCCTACGGGCGCGCCCTGTTAGACCCGGCCTCCCTTCCTGAGCCCCCAGGGTAGGCCTGGTATCCCTACCTGGTGCACCTGCTTAAGCCTGGCGTCCCTTCCCGACGCTCCGGGGTAGTACTGGTACCCCCACCTGGTGCTCCTGGGTGGTACCCGTAACCCTCTACGGTACTCTGGGGTGGTACCAGTACTCCCACCAGGTACTCCGGGGTAGTACCCGTAACCCTCATCGGTACTCCGGGGTGGCACCAGTACCCCCACCCACTACTACAGGGTACAACTGCTGTCCCTACTGCTGCGCGGGGTGAGACCCGCCCTTTCTATCTGACCCTCCGCGTTAGGCCCGGTGTCCCTCCCCGACGTTCCGGGATAGAACCTGTTCCCCCAACATTACTATGGGGTTGTACCGGAAACCTTTGTGATGCGCCGGAGTTCACCTGTTGTCCCTACGGGCGCGCCCTTTAGACCCGGCCTCCTTTCCTGAGCCCCCAGGGTAGGCCTGGTATCCCTACCTGGTGCACCTGCTTAAGCCTGGCGTCCCTTCCCGACGCTCCGGGGTAGTACCGGTACCCCCACTCGGTACTCCGTGGTAGTACCCGCAATCCTCATCGGTACTCCGGGGTGGTACCAGTACTCCCACCAGGTACTCCGGGGTAGTACCCGTAACCCTCATCGGTAGTCCAGGGTGGTACCAGTACCCGCAACCGGCGCTCCGGGGTAGTACCGGTACCACCACTCGGCACTCCGGGGTGGTACCAGTACCCCCACCCAGTACTACAGGGTACAACTGCTGTCCCTACGGGCGGGCGGGGTTAGACTCGCCCTTACTACCTAACCTTCTGCATTAGGCCCGGTGTCCCTCCCCGACGTTCCGGGATAGAACCTGTTCCCCCAACAGTACTATGGGGTTGTACCGGAAACCTTTGTGATGCGCCAGAGTTCACCTGTTGTCTCTAAGGGCGCGCCCTGTTAGACCCGGCCTCCCTTCCTGAGCCCCCAGGGTAGGCCTGGTATCCCTACCTGGTGCACCTGCTTAAGCCTGGCGTCTCTTCCCGACGCTCCGGGGTAGTACCGGTACCCCCACTCGGTACTCCGTGGTAGTACCCGTAACCCTCATCGGTACTCTGGGGTGGTACCAGTACCCCCACCCACTACTACAGGGTACAACTGCTGTGCCTACGGGCGCGCGGGGTTACACCCGACCTTTCTATCTCACCCACCACGTTAGGCCCGGTGTCCCTACCCGACGTTCCGGGATAGAACCTGTTCCCCCAACAGGACTATGGGGTTGTACCGGCAACCTTTGTGATGCGCCGGAGTTCACCTGTTGTCCCTACGGGCGCACCCTGTTAGACCAGGCCTCCCTTCCTGAGCCCCCAGGGTAGGCCTGGTATCCCTACCTGGTGCACCTGCTTAAGCCTGGCGTCCCTTCCCGACGCTCCGGGGTAGTACTGGTACCCCCACCTCGTGCTCCTGGGTGGTACCCGTAACCCTCTACGGTACTCTGGGGTGGTACCAGTACTCCCACCAGGTACTCCGGGGTAGTACCCGTAACCCTCATCGGTACTCCGGGGTGGTACCAGTACCCCCACCCACTACTACAGGGTACAACTGCTGTCCCTACTGCTGCGCGGGGTGAGACCCGCCCTTTCTATCTGACCCTCCGCGTTAGGCCCGGTGTCCCTCCCCGACGTTCTGGGATAGAACCTGTTCCCCCAACAGGACTATGGGGTTGTATCGGCAACCTTTGTGATGCGCCGGAGTTCACCTGTTGTCCCTACGGGCGCGCCCTTTAGACCCGGCCTCCTTTCCTGAGCCCCCAGGGTAGGCCTGGTATCCCTACCTGGAGCACCTGCTTAAGCCTGGAGTCCCTTCCCGACGCTCCGGGGTAGTACCGGTACCCCCACTCGGTACTCCGTGGTAGTACCCGTAACCCTCTACGGTACTCCGGGGTGGTACCAGTACTCCCACCAGGTACTCCGGGGTAGCACACGTAACCCTCATCGGTACTCCGGGGTGGTACCGGTACCCGCAACCGGCGCTCCGGGGTAGTACCGGTACCACCACTCGGAACTCCAGGGTGGTATCAGTACCCCCACCCAGTACTACAGGGTACAACTGCTGTCCCTACGGGCGCGCGGGGTTAGACTCGCCCTTACTACTTGACCCTCTGCATTATAGGCCCGGTGTCCCTCCCCGACGTTCCGGGATAGAACCTGTTCCCCCAACAGTGCTATGGGGTTGTACCGGAAACCTTTGTGATGCGCCGGAGTTCACCTCTTGTCCCTACGGGCGCGCCCTGTTAGACCCGGCCTCCCTTCCTGAGCCCCCAGGGTAGGCCTGGTATCCCTACCTGGTGCACCTGCTTAAGCCTGGCGTCCCTTCCCGACGCTCCGGGGTAGTACTGGTACCCCCACCTGGTGCTCCTGGGTGGTACCCGTAACCCTCTACGGTACTCTGGGGTGGTACCAGTACTCCCACCAGGTACTCCGGGGTAGTACCCGTAACCCTCATCGGTACTCCGGGGTGGCACCAGTACCCCCACCCACTACTACAGGGTACAACTGCTGTCCCTACTGCTGCGCGGGGTGAGACCCGCCCTTTCTATCTGACCCTCCGCGTTAGGCCCGGTGTCCCTCCCCGACGTTCCGGGATAGAACCTGTTCCCCCAACATTACTATGGGGTTGTACCGGAAACCTTTGTGATGCGCCGGAGTTCACCTGTTGTCCCTACGGGCGCGCCCTTTAGACCCGGCCTCCTTTCCTGAGCCCCCAGGGTAGGCCTGGTATCCCTACCTGGTGCACCTGCTTAAGCCTGGCGTCCCTTCCCGACGCTCCGGGGTAGTACCGGTACCCCCACTCGGTACTCCGTGGTAGTACCCGTAACCCTCTACGGTACTCTGGGGTGGTACCAGTACTCCCACCAGGTACTCCGGGGTAGTACCCATAACCCTCATCGGTACTCCGCGGTGGTACCAGTACCCCCACCCACTACTACAGGGTACAACTGCTGTCCCTACGGGCGCGCGGGGTTACACCCGACCTTTCTATCTCACCCACCACGTTAGGCCCGGTGTCCCTCCCCGACGTTCCGGGATAGAACCTGTTCCCCCAACAGTACTATGGGGTTCTACCGGAAACCTTTGTGATGCGCCGGAGTTCACCTCTTGTCCCTACGGGCGCGCCCTGTTAGACCCGGCCTCCCTTCCTGAGCCCCCAGGGTAGGCCTGGTATCCCTACCTGGTGCACCTGCTTAAGCCTGGCGTCCCTTCCCGACGCTCTGGGGTAGTACCGGTACTCCCACCTGGTGCTCCTGGTTGGTACCCGTAACCCTCTACGGTACTCTGGGGTGGTAGCAGTACTCCCACCAGGTACTCCGGGGTAGTACCGGTACCACCACTCGGCACTCCGGGGTGGTACCAGTACCCCCACCCAGTACTACAGGGTACAACTGCTGTCCCTACGGGCGCGCGGGGTTAGACTCGCCCTTACTACCTGACCCTCTGCATTATAGGCCCGGTGTCCCTACCCGACGTTCCGGGATAGAACCTGTTCCCCCAACAGGACTATGGGGTTGTACCGGCAACCTTTGTGATGCGCCGGAGTTCACCTGTTGTCCCTACGGGCGCGCCCTTTAGACCCGGCCTCCTTTCCTGAGCCCCCAGGGTAGGCCTGGTATCCCTACCTGGTGCACCTGCTTAAGCCTGGAGTCCCTTCCCGACGCTCCGGGTTAGTACCGGTACCCCCACTCGGTACTCCGTGGTAGTACCCGATATACTCATCGGTACTCCGGGGTGGTACCAGTACTCCCACCAGGTACTTCGGGGTAGCACCCGTAACCCTCATCGGTACTCCGGGGTGGTACCGGTACCCGCAACCGGCGCTCCGGGGTAGTACCGGTACCACCACTCGGCACTCCGGGGTGGTACCAGTACCCCCACCCACTACTACAGGGTACAACTGCTGTCCCTACGGGCGCGCGATGTTAGACTCGCCCTTACTACCTAACCCTCTGCATTAGGCCCGGTGTCCCTCCCCGACGTTCCGGGATAGAACCTGTTCCCCCAACAGTACTATGGGGTTGTACCGGAAACCTTTGTGATGCGCCGGAGTTCACCTCTTGTCCCTACGGGCGCGCCCTGTTAGACCAGGCCTCCCTTCCTGAGCCCCCAGGGTAGGCCTGGTATCCCTACCTGGTGCACCTGCTTAAGCCTGGCGTCCCTTCCCGACGCTCCGGGGTAGTACCGGTACCCCCACTCGGTACTCCGTCGTAGTACCCGTAACCCTCTACGGTACTCTGGGGTGGTACCGGTACCCCCAATCGGTACACCGTGGTAGCACCCGTAACCCTCATCGGTACTCCGGGGTGGTACCAGTACCCCCACCCACTACTACAGGGTACAACTGCTGTCCCTACGGGCGCGCGGGGTTACACCCGACCTTTCTATCTCACCCACCACGTTAGGCCCGGTGTCCCTCCCCGACGTTCCGGGATAGAACCTGTTCCCCCAACAGTGCTATGGGGTTGTACCGGAAACCTTTGTGATGCGCCGGAGTTCACCTCTTGTCCCTACGGGCGCGCCCTGTTAGACCCGGCCTCCCTTCCTGAGCCCCCAGGGTAGGCCTGGTATCCCTACCTGGTGCACCTGCTTAAGCCTGGCGTCCCTTCCCGACGCTCCGGGGTAGTACCGGTACCCCCACTCGGTACTCCGTGGTAGTACCCGCAATCCTCATCGGTACTCCGGGGTGATACCAGTACTCCCACCAGGTACTCCGGGGTAGCACCCGTAACCCTCATCGGTACTCCGGGGTGGTACCGGTACCCGCAACCGGCGCTCCGGGGTAGTACCGGTACCACCACTCGGCACTCCGGGGTGGTACCAGTACCCCCACCCACTACTACAGGGTACAACTGCTGTCCCTACGGGCGGGCGGGGTTAGACTCGCCCTTACTACCTAACCTTCTGCATTAGGCCCGGTGTCCCTCCCCGACGTTCTGGGATAGAACCTGTTCCCCCAACAGTACTATGGGGTTGTACCGGAAGCCTTTGTGATGCGCCGGAGTTCACCTCTTGTCCCTACGGGCGTGCCCTGTTAGACCCGGCCTCCCTTCCTGAGCCCCCAGGGTAGGCCTGGTATCCCTACCTGGTGCACCTGCTTAAGCCTGGCGTCCCTTCCCGACGCTCCGGGGTAGTACCGGTACCCCCACTCGGTACTCCGTGGTAGTACCCGTAACCCTCTACGGTACTCCGGGGTGGTACCAGTACTCCCACCAGGTACTCCGGAGTAGTACCCGTAAACCTCATCGGTACTCCGGGGTGGAACCAGTGCCCCCACCCACTACTACAGGGTACAACTGCTGTCCCTACTGCTGCGCGGGGTGAGACCCGCCCTTACTACCTGACCCTCTGCATTATAGGCCCGGTGTCCCTACCCGACGTTCCGGGATAGAACCTGTTCCCCCAACAGGACTATGGGGTTGTACCGGCAACCTTTGTGATGCGCCGGAGTTCACCTGTTGTCCCTACGGGCGCGCCCTTTAGACCCGGCCTCCTTTCCTGAGCCCCCAGGGTAGGCCTGGTATCCCTACCTGGTGCACCTGCTTAAGCCTGGCGTCCCTTCCCGACGCTCCGGGGTAGTACCGGTACCCCCACTCGGTACTCCGTGGTAGTACCCGCAATCCTCATCGGTACTCCGGGGTGGTACCAGTACTCCCACCAGGTACTCCGGGGTAGCACCCGTAACCCTCATCGGTACTCCGGGGTGGTACCGGTACCCGCAACCGGCGCTCCGGGGTAGTACCGGTACCACCACTCGGCACTCCGGGGTGGTACCAGTACCCCCACCCACTACTACAGGGTACAACTGCTGTCCCTACGGGCGCGCGATGTTAGACTCGCCCTTACTACCTAACCCTCTGCATTAGGCCCGGTGTCCCTCCCCGACGTTCCGGGATAGAACCTGTTCCCCCAACAGTACTATGGGGTTGTACCGGAAACCTTTGTGATGCGCCGGAGTTCACCTCTTGTCCCTACGGGCGCGCCCTGTTAGACCAGGCCTCCCTTCCTGAGCCCCCAGGGTAGGCCTGGTATCCCTACCTGGTGCACCTGCTTAAGCCTGGCGTCCCTTCCCGACGCTCCGGGGTAGTACCGGTACCCCCACCTGGTGCTCCTGGGTGGTACCCGTAACCCTCTACGGTACTCTGGGGTGGTACCAGTACTCCCACCAGGTACTCCGGGGTAGTACCCGTAACCCTCATCGGTACTCCGGGGTGGCACCAGTACCCCCACCCACTACTACAGGGTACAACTGCTGTCCCTACTGCTGCGCGGGGTGAGACCCGCCCTTTCTATCTGACCCTCCGCGTTAGGCCCGGTGTCCCTCCCCGACGTTCCGGGATAGAACCTGTTCCCCCAACATTACTATGGGGTTGTACCGGAAACCTTTGTGATGCGCCGGAGTTCACCTGTTGTCCCTACGGGCGCGCCCTTTAGACCCGGCCTCCTTTCCTGAGCCCCCAGGGTAGGCCTGGTATCCCTACCTGGTGCACCTGCTTAAGCCTGGCGTCCCTTCCCGACGCTCCGGGGTAGTACCGGTACCCCCACTCGGTACTCCGTGGTAGTACCCGCAATCCTCATCGGTACTCCGGGGTGGTACCAGTACTCCCACCAGGTACTCCGGGGTAGTACCCGTAACCCTCATCGGTAGTCCGGGGTGGTACCAGTACCCGCAACCGGCGCTCCGGGGTAGTACCGGTACCACCACTCGGCACTCCGGGGTGGTACCAGTACCCCCACCCAGTACTACAGGGTACAACTGCTGTCCCTACGGGCGGGCGGGGTTAGACTCGCCCTTACTACCTAACCTTCTGCATTAGGCCCGGTGTCCCTCCCCGACGTTCCGGGATAGAACCTGTTCCCCCAACAGTACTATGGGGTTGTACCGGAAACCTTTGTGATGCGCCAGAGTTCACCTGTTGTCTCTAAGGGCGCGCCCTGTTAGACCCGGCCTCCCTTCCTGAGCCCCCAGGGTAGGCCTGGTATCCCTACCTGGTGCACCTGCTTAAGCCTGGCGTCTCTTCCCGACGCTCCGGGGTAGTACCGGTACCCCCACTCGGTACTCCGTGGTAGTACCCGTAACCCTCATCGGTACTCTGGGGTGGTACCAGTACCCCCACCCACTACTACAGGGTACAACTGCTGTGCCTACGGGCGCGCGGGGTTACACCCGACCTTTCTATCTCACCCACCACGTTAGGCCCGGTGTCCCTACCCGACGTTCCGGGATAGAACCTGTTCCCCCAACAGGACTATGGGGTTGTACCGGCAACCTTTGTGATGCGCCGGAGTTCACCTGTTGTCCCTACGGGCGCACCCTGTTAGACCAGGCCTCCCTTCCTGAGCCCCCAGGGTAGGCCTGGTATCCCTACCTGGTGCACCTGCTTAAGCCTGGCGTCCCTTCCCGACGCTCCGGGGTAGTACTGGTACCCCCACCTCGTGCTCCTGGGTGGTACCCGTAACCCTCTACGGTACTCTGGGGTGGTACCAGTACTCCCACCAGGTACTCCGGGGTAGTACCCGTAACCCTCATCGGTACTCCGGGGTGGTACCAGTACCCCCACCCACTACTACAGGGTACAACTGCTGTCCCTACTGCTGCGCGGGGTGAGACCCGCCCTTTCTATCTGACCCTCCGCGTTAGGCCCGGTGTCCCTCCCCGACGTTCTGGGATAGAACCTGTTCCCCCAACAGGACTATGGGGTTGTATCGGCAACCTTTGTGATGCGCCGGAGTTCACCTGTTGTCCCTACGGGCGCGCCCTTTAGACCCGGCCTCCTTTCCTGAGCCCCCAGGGTAGGCCTGGTATCCCTACCTGGAGCACCTGCTTAAGCCTGGAGTCCCTTCCCGACGCTCCGGGGTAGTACCGGTACCCCCACTCGGTACTCCGTGGTAGTACCCGTAACCCTCTACGGTACTCCGGGGTGGTACCAGTACTCCCACCAGGTACTCCGGGGTAGCACACGTAACCCTCATCGGTACTCCGGGGTGGTACCGGTACCCGCAACCGGCGCTCCGGGGTAGTACCGGTACCACCACTCGGAACTCCAGGGTGGTATCAGTACCCCCACCCAGTACTACAGGGTACAACTGCTGTCCCTACGGGCGCGCGGGGTTAGACTCGCCCTTACTACTTGACCCTCTGCATTATAGGCCCGGTGTCCCTCCCCGACGTTCCGGGATAGAACCTGTTCCCCCAACAGTGCTATGGGGTTGTACCGGAAACCTTTGTGATGCGCCGGAGTTCACCTCTTGTCCCTACGGGCGCGCCCTGTTAGACCCGGCCTCCCTTCCTGAGCCCCCAGGGTAGGCCTGGTATCCCTACCTGGTGCACCTGCTTAAGCCTGGCGTCCCTTCCCGACGCTCCGGGGTAGTACTGGTACCCCCACCTGGTGCTCCTGGGTGGTACCCGTAACCCTCTACGGTACTCTGGGGTGGTACCAGTACTCCCACCAGGTACTCCGGGGTAGTACCCGTAACCCTCATCGGTACTCCGGGGTGGCACCAGTACCCCCACCCACTACTACAGGGTACAACTGCTGTCCCTACTGCTGCGCGGGGTGAGACCCGCCCTTTCTATCTGACCCTCCGCGTTAGGCCCGGTGTCCCTCCCCGACGTTCCGGGATAGAACCTGTTCCCCCAACATTACTATGGGGTTGTACCGGAAACCTTTGTGATGCGCCGGAGTTCACCTGTTGTCCCTACGGGCGCGCCCTTTAGACCCGGCCTCCTTTCCTGAGCCCCCAGGGTAGGCCTGGTATCCCTACCTGGTGCACCTGCTTAAGCCTGGCGTCCCTTCCCGACGCTCCGGGGTAGTACCGGTACCCCCACTCGGTGCTCCGTCGTAGTAACCGTAACCCTCATCGGTACTACGGGGTGGTACCAGTACCCGCAACCGGCGCTCCGGGGTAGTACCGGTACCACCACTCGGTACTCCGTGGTAGTACCCGTAACCCTCTACGGTACTCTGGGGTGGTACCAGTACTCCCACCAGGTACTCCGGGGTAGTACCCATAACCCTCATCGGTACTCCGCGGTGGTACCAGTACCCCCACCCACTACTACAGGGTACAACTGCTGTCCCTACGGGCGCGCGGGGTTACACCCGACCTTTCTATCTCACCCACCACGTTAGGCCCGGTGTCCCTCCCCGACGTTCCGGGATAGAACCTGTTCCCCCAACAGTACTATGGGGTTCTACCGGAAACCTTTGTGATGCGCCGGAGTTCACCTCTTGTCCCTACGGGCGCGCCCTGTTAGACCCGGCCTCCCTTCCTGAGCCCCCAGGGTAGGCCTGGTATCCCTACCTGGTGCACCTGCTTAAGCCTGGCGTCCCTTCCCGACGCTCTGGGGTAGTACCGGTACTCCCACCTGGTGCTCCTGGTTGGTACCCGTAACCCTCTACGGTACTCTGGGGTGGTACCAGTACTCCCACCAGGTACTCCGGGGTAGTACCGGTACCCTCACTCTGTGCTCCGTCATAGTAACCGTAATCCTCATCGATACTCCGGGGTAGTACCGGTACCCCCAAACGGTACACCGTGGTAGCACCCGTAACCCTCATCGGTACTCCGGGGTGGTACCAGTACCCGCAACCGGCGCTCCGGGGTAGTACCGGTACCACCACTCGGTACTCCGTGGTAGTACCCGTAACCCTCTACGGTACTCTGGGGTGGTACCAGTACTCCCACCAGGTACTCCGGGGTAGTACCCATAACCCTCATCGGTACTCCGGGGTGGTACCAGTACCCCCACCCACTACTACAGGGTACAACTGCTGTCCCTACGGGCGCGCGGGGTTACACCCGACCTTTCTATCTCACCCACCACGTTAGGCCCGGTGTCCCTCCCCAACGTTCCGGGATAGAACCTGTTCCCCCAACAGTGCTATGGGGTTGTACCGGAAACCTTTGTGATGCGCCGGAGTTCACCTCTTGTCCCTACGGGCGCGCCCTGTTAGACCCGGCCTCCCTTCCTGAGCCCCCAGGGTAGGCCTGGTATCCCTACCTGGTGCACCTGCTTAAGCCTGGCGTCCCTTCCCGACGCTCCGGGGTAGTACTGGTACCCCCACCTGGTGCTCCTGGGTGGTACCCGTAACCCTCTACGGTACTCTGGGGTGGTACCAGTACTCCCACCAGGTACTCCAGGGTAGTACCCGTAACCCTCATCGGTACTCCGGGGTGGCACCAGTACCCCCACACACTACTACAGGGAACAACTGCTGTCCCTACTGCTGCGCGGGGTGAGACCCGCCCTTTCTATCTGACCCTCCGCGTTAGGCCCGGTGTCCCTCCCCGACGTTCTGGGATAGAACCTGTTCCCCCAACAGTACTATGGGGTTGTACCGGAAATCTTTGTGATGCGCCGGAGTTCACCTGTTGTCCCTACGGGCGCGCCCTTTAGACCCGGCCTCCCTTCCTGAGCCCCCAGGGTAGGCCTGGTATCCCTACCTGGAGCACCTGCTTAAGCCTGGAGTCCCTTCCCGACGCTCCGGGGTAGTACCGGTACCCCCACTCGGTACTCCGTGGTAGTACCCGTAACCCTCTACGGTACTCCGGGGTGGTACCAGTACTCCCACCAGGTACTCCGGGGTAGCACCCGTAACCCTCATCGGTAATCCGCGGTGGTACCGGTACCCGCAAGCGGCGCTCCGGGGTAGTACCGGTACCACCACTCGGAACTCCAGGGTGGTATCAGTACCCCCACCCAGTACTACAGGGTACAACTGCTGTCCCTACGGGCGCGCGGGGTTAGACTCGCCCTTACTACCTGACCCTCTGCATTATAGGCCCGGTGTCCCTACCCGACGTTCCGGGATAGAACCTGTTCCCCCAACAGTACTATGGGGTTGTACCGGAAGCCTTTGTGATGCGCCGGAGTTCACCTCTTGTCCCTACGGGCGCGCCCTGTTAGACCCGGCCTCCCTTCCTGAGCCCCCAGGGTAGGCCTGGTATCCCTACCTGGTGCACCTGCTTAAGCCTGGCGTCCCTTCCCGACGCTCCGGGGTAGTACCGGTACCCCCACTCTCTGCTCCGTCATAGTAACCGTAATCCTCATCGGTACTCCGGGGTAGTACCGGTACCCCCAAACGGTACACCGTGGTAGCACCCGTAACCCTCATCGGTACTCCAGGGTGGTACCAGTACCCGCAACCGGCGCTCCGGGGTAGTACCGGTACCACCACTCGGTACTCCGTGGTAGTACCCGTAACCCTCTACGGTACTCTGGGGTGGTACCAGTACTCCCACCAGGTACTCCGGGGTAGTACCCATAACCCTCATCGGTACTCCGGGGTGGTACCAGTACCCCCACCCACTACTACAGGGTACAACTGCTGTCCCTACTGCTGCGCGGGGTTACACCCGACCTTTCTATCTCACCCACCACGTTAGGCCCGGTGTCCCTCCCCGACGTTCCGGGATAGAACCTGTTCCCCCAACAGTGCTATGGGGTTGTACCGGAAGCCTTTGTGATGCGCCGGAGTTCACCTGTTGTCCCTACGGGCGCGCCCTTTAGACCCGGCCTCCCTTCCTGAGCCCCCAGGGTAGGCCTGGTATCCCTACCTGGTGCACCTGCTTAAGCCTGGCGTCCCTTCCCGACGCTCCGGGGTAGTACCGGTACCCCCACTCTGTGCTCCGTCATAGTAACCGTAATCCTCATCGGTACTCCGGGGTAGTACCGGTACCCCCAAACGGTACACCGTGGTAGCACCCGTAACCCTCATCGGTACTCCGGGGTGGTACCAGTACCCGCAACCGGCGCTCCGGGGTAGTACCGGTACCCCCAAACGGTACGCCGTGGTAGTACCCGCAATCCTCATCGGTACTCCGGGGTGGTACCAGTACTCCCACCAGGTACTCCGGGGTAGCACCCGTAACCCTCATCGGTACTCCGGGGTGGTACCAGTACTCCCACCAGGTACTCCGGGGTAGCACCCTTAACCCTCATCGGTACTCCGGGGTGGTACCGGTACCCGCAACCGGCGCTCCGGGGTAGTACCGGTACCACCACTCGGAACTCCAGGGTGGTATCAGTACCCCCACCCAGTACTACAGGGTACAACTGCTGTCCCTACGGGCGCGCGGGGTTAGACTCGCCCTTACTACCTGACCCTCTGCATTATAGGCCCGGTGTCCCTACCCGACGTTCCGGGATAGAACCTGTTCCCCCAACAGTACTATGGGGTTGTACCGGAAGCCTTTGTGATGCGCCGGAGTTCACCTGTTGTCCCTACGGGCGCGCCCTTTAGACCCGGCCTCCCTTCCTGAGCCCCCAGGGTAGGCCTGGTATCCCTACCTGGTGCACCTGCTTAAGCCTGGCGTCCCTTCCCGACGCTCCGGGGTAGTACCGGTACCCTCACTCTGTGCTCCGTCATAGTAACCGTAATCCTCATCGATACTCCGGGGTAGTACCGGTACCCCCAAACGGTACACCGTGGTAGCACCCGTAACCCTCATCGGTACTCCGGGGTGGTACCAGTACCCGCAACCGGCGCTCCGGGGTAGTACCGGTACCACCACTCGGTACTCCGTGGTAGTACCCGTAACCCTCTACGGTACTCTGGGGTGGTACCAGTACTCCCACCAGGTACTCCGGGGTAGTACCCATAACCCTCATCGGTACTCCGGGGTGGTACCAGTACCCCCACCCACTACTACAGGGTACAACTGCTGTCCCTACGGGCGCGCGGGGTTACACCCGACCTTTCTATCTCACCCACCACGTTAGGCCCGGTGTCCCTCCCCGACGTTCCGGGATAGAACCTGTTCCCCCAACAGTGCTATGGGGTTGTACCGGAAACCTTTGTGATGCGCCGGAGTTCACCTCTTGTCCCTACGGGCGCGCCCTGTTAGGCCCGGCCTCCCTTCCTGAGCCCCCAGGGTAGGCCTGGTATCTCTACCTGGTGCACCTGCTTAAGCCTGGCGTCCCTTCCCGACGCTCCGGGGTAGTACTGGTACCCCCACCTGGTGCTCCTGGGTGGTACCCGTAACCCTCATCGGTACTCTGGGGTGGTACCAGTACTCCCACCAGGTACTCCGGGGTAGTACCCGTAACCCTCATCGGTACTCCGGGGTGGCACCAGTACCCCCACCCACTACTACAGGGTACAACTGCTGTCCCTACTGCTGCGCGGGGTGAGACCCGCCCTTTCTATCTGACCCTCCGCGTTAGGCCCGGTGTCCCTCCCCGACGTTCTGGGATAGAACCTGTTCCCCCAACAGTACTATGGGGTTGTACCGGAAACCTTTGTGATGCGCCGGAGTTCACCTCTTGTCCCTACGGGCGTGCCCTGTTAGACCCGGCCTCCCTTCCTGAGCCCCCAGGGTAGGCCTGGTATCTCTACCTGGTGCACCTGCTTAAGCCTGGCGTCCCTTCCCGACGCTCCGGGGTAGTACCGGTACCCCCACTCGGTACTCCGTGGTAGTACCCGTAACCCTCTACGGTACTCCGAGGTGGTACCAGTACTCCCACCAGGTACTCCGGGGTAGCACCCTTAACCCTCATCGGTACTCCGGGGTGGTACCGGTACCCGCAACCGGCGCTCCGGGGTAGTACCGGTACCACCACTCGGAACTCCAGGGTGGTATCAGTACCCCCACCCAGTACTACAGGGTACAACTGCTGTCCCTACGGGCGCGCGGGGTTAGACTCGCCCTTACTACCTGACCCTCTGCATTATAGGCCCGGTGTCCCTACCCGACGTTCCGGGATAGAACCTGTTCCCCCAACAGTACTATGGGGTTGTACCGGAAGCCTTTGTGATGCGCCGGAGTTCACCTGTTGTCCCTACGGGCGCGCCCTTTAGACCCGGCCTCCCTTCCTGAGCCCCCAGGGTAGGCCTGGTATCCCTACCTGGTGCACCTGCTTAAGCCTGGCGTCCCTTCCCGACGCTCCGGGGTAGTACCGGTACCCTCACTCTGTGCTCCGTCATAGTAACCGTAATCCTCATCGATACTCCGGGGTAGTACCGGTACCCCCAAACGGTACACCGTGGTAGCACCCGTAACCCTCATCGGTACTCCGGGGTGGTACCAGTACCCGCAACCGGCGCTCCGGGGTAGTACCGGTACCACCACTCGGTACTCCGTGGTAGTACCCGTAACCCTCTACGGTACTCTGGGGTGGTACCAGTACTCCCACCAGGTACTCCGGGGTAGTACCCATAACCCTCATCGGTACTCCGGGGTGGTACCAGTACCCCCACCCACTACTACAGGGTACAACTGCTGTCCCTACGGGCGCGCGGGGTTACACCCGACCTTTCTATCTCACCCACCACGTTAGGCCCGGTGTCCCTCCCCAACGTTCCGGGATAGAACCTGTTCCCCCAACAGTGCTATGGGGTTGTACCGGAAACCTTTGTGATGCGCCGGAGTTCACCTCTTGTCCCTACGGGCGCGCCCTGTTAGACCCGGCCTCCCTTCCTGAGCCCCCAGGGTAGGCCTGGTATCCCTACCTGGTGCACCTGCTTAAGCCTGGCGTCCCTTCCCGACGCTCCGGGGTAGTACTGGTACCCCCACCTGGTGCTCCTGGGTGGTACCCGTAACCCTCTACGGTACTCTGGGGTGGTACCAGTACTCCCACCAGGTACTCCAGGGTAGTACCCGTAACCCTCATCGGTACTCCGGGGTGGCACCAGTACCCCCACCCACTACTACAGGGAACAACTGCTGTCCCTACTGCTGCGCGGGGTGAGACCCGCCCTTTCTATCTGACCCTCCGCGTTAGGCCCGGTGTCCCTCCCCGACGTTCTGGGATAGAACCTGTTCCCCCAACAGTACTATGGGGTTGTACCGGAAACCTTTGTGATGCGCCGGAGTTCACCTGTTGTCCCTACGGGCGCGCCCTTTAGACCCGGCCTCCCTTCCTGAGCCCCCAGGGTAGGCCTGGTATCCCTACCTGGAGCACCTGCTTAAGCCTGGAGTCCCTTCCCGACGCTCCGGGGTAGTACCGGTACCCCCACTCGGTACTCCGTGGTAGTACCCGTAACCCTCTACGGTACTCCGGGGTGGTACCAGTACTCCCACCAGGTACTCCGGGGTAGCACCCGTAACCCTCATCGGTACTCCGGGGTGGTACCGGTACCCGCAACCGGCGCTCCGGGGTAGTACCGGTACCACCACTCGGAACTCCAGGGTGGTATCAGTACCCCCACCCAGTACTACAGGGTACAACTGCTGTCCCTACGGGCGCGCGGGGTTAGACTCGCCCTTACTACCTGACCCTCTGCATTATAGGCCCGGTGTCCCTACCCGACGTTCCGGGATAGAACCTGTTCCCCCAACAGTACTATGGGGTTGTACCGGAAGCCTTTGTGATGCGCCGGAGTTCACCTGTTGTCCCTACGGGCGTGCCCTTTAGACCCGGCCTCCCTTCCTGAGCCCCCAGGGTAGGCCTGGTATCCCTACCTGGTGCACCTGCTTAAGCCTGGCGTCCCTTCCCGACGCTCCGGGGTAGTACCGGTACCCCCACTCTGTGCTCCGTCATAGTAACCGTAATCCTCATCGGTACTCCGGGGTAGTACCGGTACCCCCAAACGGTACACCGTGGTAGCACCCGTAACCCTCATCGGTACTCCGGGGTGGTACCAGTACCCGCAACCGGCGCTCCGGGGTAGTACCGGTACCACCACTCGGTACTCCGTGGTAGTACCCGTAACCCTCTACGGTACTCTGGGGTGGTACCAGTACTCCCACCAGGTACTCCGGGGTAGTACCCATAACCCTCATCGGTACTCCGGGGTGGTACCAGTACCCCCACCCACTACTACAGGGTACAACTGCTGTCCCTACGGGCGCGCGGGGTTACACCCGACCTTTCTATCTCACCCACCACGTTAGGCCCGTTGTCCCTCCCGGACGTTCCGGGATAGAACCTGTTCCCCCAACAGTGCTATGGGGTTGTACCGGAAACCTTTGTGATGCGCCGGAGTTCACCTCTTGTCCCTACGGGCGCGCCCTGTTAGACCCGGCCTCCCTTCCTGAGCCCCCAGGGTAGGCCTGGTATCCCTACCTGGTGCACCTGCTTAAGCCTGGCGTCCCTTCCCGACGCTCCGGGGTAGTACTGGTACCCCCACCTGGTGCTCCTGGGTGGTACCCGTAACCCTCTACGGTACTCTGGGGTGGTACCAGTACTCCCACCAGGTACTCCGGGGTAGTACCCGTAACCCTCATCGGTACTCCGGGGTGGCACCAGTACCCCCACCCACTACTACAGGGAACAACTGCTGTCCCTACTGCTGCGCGGGGTGAGACCCGCCCTTTCTATCTGACCCTCCGCGTTAGGCCCGGTGTCCCTCCCCGACGTTCTGGGATAGAACCTGTTCCCCCAACAGTACTATGGGGTTGTACCGGAAACCTTTGTGATGCGCCGGAGTTCACCTGTTGTCCCTACGGGCGCGCCCTTTAGACCCGGCCTCCTTTCCTGAGCCCCCAGGGTAGGCCTGGTATCCCTACCTGGAGCACCTGCTTAAGCCTGGAGTCCCTTCCCGACGCTCCGGGGTAGTACCGGTACCCCCACTCGGTACTCCGTGGTAGTACCCGCAATCCTCATCGGTACTCCGGGGTGGTACCAGTACTCCCACCAGGTACTCCGGGGTAGCACCCGTAACCCTCATCGGTACTCCGGGGTGGTACCGGTACCCGCAACCGGCGCTCCGGGGTAGTACCGGTACCACCACTCGGTACTCCGTGGTAGTACCCGTAACCCTCTACGGTACTCTGGGGTGGTACCAGTACTCCCACCAGGTACTCCGGGGTAGTACCCATAACCCTCATTGGTACTCCGGGGTGGTACCAGTACCCCCACCCACTACTACAGGGTACAACTGCTGTCCCTACGGGCGCGCGGGGTTACACCCGACCTTTCTATCTCACCCACCACGTTAGGCCCGGTGTCCCTCCCCGACGTTCCGGGATAGAACCTGTTCCCCCAACAGGACTATGGGGTTGTACCGGAAACCTTTGTGATGCGCCGGAGTTCACCTGTTGTCCCTACGGGCGCGCCCTGTTAGACCCGGCCTCCCTTCCTGAGCCCCCAGGGTAGGCCTGGTATCCCTACCTGGTGCACCTGCTTAAGCCTGGCGTCCCTTCCCGACGCTCCGGGGTAGTACTGGTACCCCCACCTGGTGCTCCTGGGTGGTACCCGTAACCCTCTACGGTACTCTGGGGTGGTACCAGTACTCCCACCAGGTACTCCGGGGTAGTACCCGTAACCCTCATCGGTACTCCGGGGTGGCACCAGTACCCCCACCCACTACTACAGGGAACAACTGCTGTCCCTACTGCTGCGCGGGGTGAGACCCGCCCTTTCTATCTGACCCTCCGCGTTAGGCCCGGTGTCCCTCCCCGACGTTCTGGGATAGAACCTGTTCCCCCAACAGTACTATGGGGTTGTACCGGAAACCTTTGTGATGCGCCGGAGTTCACCTGTTGTCCCTACGGGCGCGCCCTTTAGACCCGGCCTCCCTTCCTGAGCCCCCAGGGTAGGCCTGGTATCCCTACCTGGTGCACCTGCTTAAGCCTGGCGTCCCTTCCCGACGCTCCGGGGTAGTACCGGTACCCCCACTCGGTACTCCGTGGTAGTACCCGTAACCCTCTACGGTACTCCGGGGTGGTACCAGTACTCCCACCAGGTACTCCGGGGTAGCACCCGTAACCCTCATCGGTACTCCGGGGTGGTACCGGTACCCGCAACCGGCGCTCCGGGGTAGTACCGGTACCACCACTCGGAACTCCAGGGTGGTATCAGTACCCCCACCCAGTACTACAGGGTACAACTGCTGTCCCTACGGGCGCGCGGGGTTAGACTCGCCCTTACTACCTGACCCTCTGCATTATAGGCCCGGTGTCCCTACCCGACGTTCCGGGATAGAACCTGTTCCCCCAACAGTACTATGGGGTTGTACCGGAAGCCTTTGTGATGCGCCGGAGTTCACCTGTTGTCCCTACGGGCGCGCCCTTTAGACCCGGCCTCCCTTCCTGAGCCCCCAGGGTAGGCCTGGTATCCCTACCTGGTGCACCTGCTTAAGCCTGGCGTCCCTTCCCGACGCTCCGGGGTAGTACCGGTACCCCCACTCTGTGCTCCGTCATAGTAACCGTAATCCTCATCGGTACTCCGGGGTAGTACCGGTACCCCCAAACGGTACACCGTGGTAGCACCCGTAACCCTCATCGGTACTCCGGGGTGGTACCAGTACCCGCAACCGGCGCTACGGGGTAGTACCGGTACCACCACTCGGTACTCCGTGGTAGTACCCGTAACCCTCTACGGTACTCTGGGGTGGTACCAGTACTCCCACCAGGTACTCCGGGGTAGTACCCATAACCCTCATCGGTACTCCGGGGTGGTACCAGTACCCCCACCCACTACTACAGGGTACAACTGCTGTCCCTACTGCTGCGCGGGGTGAGACCCGCCCTTTCTATCTGACCCTCCGCGTTAGGCCCGGTGTCCCTCCCCGACGTTCTGGGATAGAACCTGTTCCCCCAACAGTACTATGGGGTTGTACCGGAAACCTTTGTGATGCGCCGGAGTTCACCTGTTGTCCCTACGGGCGTGCCCTGTTAGACCCGGCCTCCCTTCCTGAGCCCCCAGGGTAGGCCTGGTATCTCTACCTGGTGCACCTGCTTAAGCCTGGCGTCCCTTCCCGACGCTCCGGGGTCGTACCGGTACCCCCACTCGGTACTCCGTGGTAGTACCCGTAACCCTCTACGGTACTCCGGGGTGGTACCAGTACTCCCACCAGGTACTCCGGGGTAGTACCCGTAACCCTCATCGGTACTCCGAGGTGGTACCAGTACCCCCACCCAGTACTACAGGGTACAACTGCTGTCCCTACGGGCGCGCGGGGTTAGTCTCGCCCTTACTACCTGACCCTCTGCATTATAGGCCCGGTGTCCCTACCCGACGTTCCGGGATAGAACCTGTTCCCCCAACAGGACTATGGGGTTGTACCGGCAACCTTTGTGATGCGCCGGAGTTCACCTGTTGTCCCTACGGGCGCGCCCTTTAGACCCGGCCTCCTTTCCTGAGCCCCCAGGGTAGGCCTGGTATCCCTACCTGGTGCACCTGCTTAAGCCTGGCGTCCCTTCCCGACGCTCCGGGGTAGTACCGGTACCCCCAAACGGTACACCGTGGTAGCACCCGTAACCCTCATCGGTACTCCGGGGTGGTACCGGTACCCGCAACCGGCGCTCCGGGGTAGTACCGGTACCACCACTCGGAACTCCAGGGTGGTATCAGTACCCCCACCCACTACTACAGGGTACAACTGCTGTCCCTACTGCTGCGCGGGGTGAGACCCGCCCTTTCTATCTGACCCTCTGCATTATAGGCCCGGTGTCCCTACCCGACGTTCCGGGATAGAACCTGTTCCCCAAACAGTACTATGGGGTTGTACCGGAAACCTTTGTGATGCGCCGGAGTTCACCTGTTGTCCCTACGGGCGCGCCCTTTAGACCCGGCCTCCCTTCCTGAGCCCCCAGGGTAGGCCTGGTATCCCTACCTGGTGCACCTGCTTAAGCCTGGAGTCCCTTCCCGACGCTCCGGGGTAGTACCGGTACCCCCACTCGGTACTCCGTGGTAGTACCCGTAACCCTCTACGGTACTCCGGGGTGGTACCAGTACTCCCACCAGGTACTCCGGGGTAGCACCCGTAACCCTCATCGGTACTCCGGGGTGGTACCGGTACCCGCAACCGGCGCTCCGGGGTAGTACCGGTACCACCACTCGGAACTCCAGGGTGGTATCAGTACCCCCACCCAGTACTACAGGGTACAACTGCTGTCCCTACGGGCGCGCGGGGTTAGACTCGCCCTTACTACCTGACCCTCTGCATTATAGGCCCGGTGTCCCTACCCGACGTTCCGGGATAGAACCTGTTCCCCCAACAGTACTATGGGGTTGTACCGGAAGCCTTTGTGATGCGCCGGAGTTCACCTGTTGTCCCTACGGGCGCGCCCTTTAGACCCGGCCTCCCTTCCTGAGCCCCCAGGGTAGGCCTGGTATCCCTACCTGGTGCACCTGCTTAAGCCTGGCGTCCCTTCCCGACGCTCCGGGGTAGTACCGGTACCCCCACTCTGTGCTCCGTCATAGTAACCGTAATCCTCATCGGTACTCCGGGGTAGTACCGGTACCCCCAAACGGTACACCGTGGTAGCACCCGTAACCCTCATCGGTACTCCGGGGTGGTACCAGTACCCGCAACCGGCGCTCCGGGGTAGTACCGGTACCACCACTCGGTACTCCGTGGTAGTACCCGTAACCCTCTACGGTACTCTGGGGTGGTACCAGTACTCCCACCAGGTACTCCGGGGTAGTACCCATAACCCTCATCGGTACTCCGGGGTGGTACCAGTACCCCCACCCACTACTACAGGGTACAACTGCTGTCCCTACGGGCGCGCGGGTTTACACCCGACCTTTCTATCTCACCCACCACGTTAGGCCCGTTGTCCCTCCCCGACGTTCCGGGATAGAACCTGTTCCCCCAACAGTGCTATGGGGTTGTACCGGAAACCTTTGTGATGCGCCGGAGTTCACCTCTTGTCCCTACGGGCGCGCCCTGTTAGACCCGGCCTCCCTTCCTGAGCCCCCAGGGTAGGCCTGGTATCCCTACCTGGTGCACCTGCTTAAGCCTGGCGTCCCTTCCCGACGCTCCGGGGTAGTACTGGTACCCCCACCTGGTGCTCCTGGGTGGTACCCGTAACCCTCATCGGTACTCTGGGGTGGTACCAGTACTCCCACCAGGTACTCCGGGGTAGTACCCGTAACCCTCATCGGTACTCCGGGGTGGCACCAGTACCCCCACCCACTACTACAGGGAACAACTGCTGTCCCTACTGCTGCGCGGGGTGAGACCCGCCCTTTCTATCTGACCCTCCGCGTTAGGCCCGGTGTCCCTCCCCGACGTTCTGGGATAGAACCTGTTCCCCCAACAGTACTATGGGGTTGTACCGGAAACCTTTGTGATGCGCCGGAGTTCACCTCTTGTCCCTACGGGCGCGCCCTTTAGACCCGGCCTCCTTTCCTGAGCCCCCAGGGTAGGCCTGGTATCCCTACCTGGAGCACCTGCTTAAGCCTGGAGTCCCTTCCCGACGCTCCGGGGTAGTACCGGTACCCCCACTCGGTACTCCGTGGTAGTACCCGCAATCCTCATCGGTACTCCGGGGTGGTACCAGTACTCCCACCAGGTACTCCGGGGTAGCACCCGTAACCCTCATCGGTACTCCGGGGTGGTACCGGTACCCGCAACCGGCGCTCCGGGGTAGTACCGGTACCACCACTCGGTACTCCGTGGTAGTACCCGTAACCCTCTACGGTACTCTGGGGTGGTACCAGTACTCCCACCAGGTACTCCGGGGTAGTACCCATAACCCTCATCGGTACTCCGGGGTGGTACCAGTACCCCCACCCACTACTACAGGGTACAACTGCTGTCCCTACGGGCGCGCGGGGTTACACCCGACCTTTCTATCTCACCCACCACGTTAGGCCCGGTGTCCCTCCCCGACGTTCCGGGATAGAACCTGTTCCCCCAACAGGACTATGGGGTTGTACCGGAAACCTTTGTGATGCGCCGGAGTTCACCTGTTGTCCCTACGGGCGCGCCCTGTTAGACCCGGCCTCCTTTCCTGAGCCCCCAGGGTAGGCCTGGTATCCCTACCTGGTGCACCTGCTTAAGCCTGGCGTCCGTTCCCGACGCTCCGGGGTAGTACCGGTACCCCCAAACGGTACACCGTGGTAGCACCCGTAACCCTCATCGGTACTCCGGGGTGGTACCGGTACCCGCAACCGGCGCTCCGGGGTAGTACCGGTACCACCACTCGGAACTCCAGGGTGGTATCAGTACCCCCACCCAGTACTACAGGGTACAACTGCTGTCCCTACGGGCGCGCGGGGTTAGACTCGCCCTTACTACCTGACCCTCTGCATTATAGGCCCGGTGTCCCTACCCGACGTTCCGGGATAGAACCTGTTCCCCCAACAGTACTATGGGGTTGTACCGGAAGCCTTTGTGATGCGCCGGAGTTCACCTGTTGTCCCTACGGGCGCGCCCTTTAGACCCGGCCTCCCTTCCTGAGCCCCCAGGGTAGGCCTGGTATCCCTACCTGGTGCACCTGCTTAAGCCTGGCGTCCCTTCCCGACGCTCCGGGGTAGTACCGGTACCCCCACTCTGTGCTCCGTCATAGTAACCGTAATCCTCATCGGTACTCCGGGGTGGTAGTACCGGTACCCCCAAACGGTACACCGTGGTAGCACCCGTAACCCTCATCGGTACTCCGGGGTGGTACCAGTACCCGCAACCGGCGCTCCGGGGTAGTACCGGTACCACCACTCGGCACTCCGTGGTAGTACCCGTAACCCTCTACGGTACTCTGGGGTGGTACCAGTACTCCCACCAGGTACTGCGGGGTAGTACCCATAACCCTCATCGGTACTCCGGGGTGGTACCAGTACCCCCACCCACTACTACAGGGTACAACTGCTGTCCCTACGGGCGCGCGGGGTTACACCCGACCTTTCTATCTCACCCACCACGTTAGGCCCGGTGTCCCTCCCCGACGTTCCGGGATAGAACCTGTTCCCCCAACAGTGCTATGGGGTTGTACCGGAAACCTTTGTGATGCGCCGGAGTTCACCTCTTGTCCCTACGGGCGCGCCCTGTTAGACCCGGCCTCCCTTCCTGAGCCCCCAGGGTAGGCCTGGTATCCCTACCTGGTGCACCTGCTTAAGCCTGGCGTCCCTTCCCGACGCTCCGGGGTAGTACTGGTACCCCCACCTGGTGCTCCTGGGTGGTACCCGTAACCCTCATCGGTACTCTGGGGTGGTACCAGTACTCCCACCAGGTACTCCGGGGTAGTACCCGTAACCCTCATCGGTACTCCGGGGTGGCACCAGTACCCCCACCCACTACTACAGGGTACAACTGCTGTCCCTACTGCTGCGCGGGGTGAGACCCGCCCTTTCTATCTGACCCTCCGCGTTAGGCCCGGTGTCCCTCCCCGACGTTCTGGGATAGAACCTGTTCCCCCAACAGTACTATGGGGTTGTACCGGAAACCTTTGTGATGCGCCGGAGTTCACCTGTTGTCCCTACGGGCGCGCCCTTTAGACCCGGCCTCCTTTCCTGAGCCCCCAGGGTAGGCCTGGTATCCCTACCTGGAGCACCTGCTTAAGCCTGGAGTCCCTTCCCGACGCTCCGGGGTAGTACCGGTACCCCCACTCGGTACTCCGTGGTAGTACCCGTAACCCTCTACGGTACTCCGGGGTGGTACCAGTACTCCCACCAGGTACTCCGGGGTAGCACACGTAACCCTCATCGGTACTCCGGGGTGGTACCGGTACCCGCAACCGGCGCTCCGGGGTAGTACCGGTACCACCACTCGGCACTCCGTGGTAGTACCCGTAACCCTCTACGGTACTCTGGGGTGGTACCAGTACTCCCACCAGGTACTCCGGGGTAGTACCCATAACCCTCATCGGTACTCCGGGGTGGTACCAGTACCCCCACCCACTACTACAGGGTACAACTGCTGTCCCTACGGGCGCGCGGGGTTACACCCGACCTTTCTATCTCACCCACCACGTTAGGCCCGGTGTCCCTCCCCGACGTTCCGGGATAGAACCTGTTCCCCCAACAGTGCTATGGGGTTGTACCGGAAACCTTTGTGATGCGCCGGAGTTCACCTCTTGTCCCTACGGGCGCGCCCTGTTAGACCCGGCCTCCCTTCCTGAGCCCCCAGGGTAGGCCTGGTATCCCTACCTGGTGCACCTGCTTAAGCCTGGCGTCCCTTCCCGACGCTCCGGGGTAGTACTGGTACCCCCACCTGGTGCTCCTGGGTGGTACCCGTAACCCACTACGGTACTCTGGGGTGGTACCAGTACTCCCACCAGGTACTCCGGGGTAGTACCCGTAACCCTCATCGGTACTCCGGGGTGGCACCAGTACCCCCACCCACTACTACAGGGTACAACTGCTGTCCCTACTGCTGCGCGGGGTGAGACCCGCCCTTTCTATCTGACCCTCCGCGTTAGGCCCGGTGTCCCTCCCCGACGTTCTGGGATACAACCTGTTCCCCCAACAGTACTATGGGGTTGTACCGGAAACCTTTGTGATGCGCCGGAGTTCACCTCTTGTCCCTACGGGCGTGCCCTGTTAGACCCGGCCTCCCTTCCTGAGCCCCCAGGGTAGGCCTGGTATCTCTACCTGGTGCACCTGCTTAAGCCTGGCGTCCCTTCCCGACGCTCCGGGGTAGTACCGGTACCCCCACTCGGTACTCCGTGGTAGTACACGTAACCCTCTACGGTACTCCGGGGTGGTACCAGTACTCCCACCAGGTACTCCGGGGTAGCACACGTAACCCTCATCGGTACTCCGGGGTGGTACCGGTACCCGCAACCGGCGCTCCGGGGTAGTACCGGTACCACCACTCGGCACTCCGTGGTAGTACCCGTAACCCTCTACGGTACTCTGGGGTGGTACCAGTACTCCCACCAGGTACTCCGGGGTAGTACCCATAACCCTCATCGGTACTCCGGGGTGGTACCAGTACCCCCACCCACTACTACAGGGTACAACTGCTGTCCCTACGGGCGCGCGGGGTTACACCCGACCTTTCTATCTCACCCACCACGTTAGGCCCGGTGTCCCTCCCCGACGTTCCGGGATAGAACCTGTTCCCCCAACAGTGCTATGGGGTTGTACCGGAAACCTTTGTGATGCGCCGGAGTTCACCTCTTGTCCCTACGGGCGCGCCCTGTTAGACCCGGCCTCCCTTCCTGAGCCCCCAGGGTAGGCCTGGTATCCCTACCTGGTGCACCTGCTTAAGCCTGGCGTCCCTTCCCGACGCTCCGGGGTAGTACTGGTACCCCCACCTGGTGCTCCTGGGTGGTACCCGTAACCCACTACGGTACTCTGGGGTGGTACCAGTACTCCCACCAGGTACTCCGGGGTAGTACCCGTAACCCTCATCGGTACTCCGGGGTGGCACCAGTACCCCCACCCACTACTACAGGGTACAACTGCTGTCCCTACTGCTGCGCGGGGTGAGACCCGCCCTTTCTATCTGACCCTCCGCGTTAGGCCCGGTGTCCCTCCCCGACGTTCTGGGATACAACCTGTTCCCCCAACAGTACTATGGGGTTGTACCGGAAACCTTTGTGATGCGCCGGAGTTCACCTCTTGTCCCTACGGGCGTGCCCTGTTAGACCCGGCCTCCCTTCCTGAGCCCCCAGGGTAGGCCTGGTATCTCTACCTGGTGCACCTGCTTAAGCCTGGCGTCCCTTCCCGACGCTCCGGGGTAGTACCGGTACCCCCACTCGGTACTCCGTGGTAGTACACGTAACCCTCTACGGTACTCCGGGGTGGTACCAGTACTCCCACCAGGTACTCCGGGGTAGCACCCTTAACCCTCATCGGTACTCCGGGGTGGTACCGGTACCCGCAACCGGCGCTCCGGGGTAGTACCGGTACCACCACTCGGAACTCCAGGGTGGTATCAGTACCCCCACCCAGTACTACAGGGTACAACTGCTGTCCCTACGGGCGCGCGGGGTTAGACTCGCCCTTACTACCTGACCCTCTGCATTATAGGCCCGGTGTCCCTACCCGACGTTCCGGGATAGAACCTGTTCCCCCAACAGTACTATGGGGTTGTACCGGAAGCCTTTGTGATGCGCCGGAGTTCACCTGTTGTCCCTACGGGCGCGCCCTTTAGACCCGGCCTCCCTTCCTGAGCCCCCAGGGTAGGCCTGGTATCCCTACCTGGTGCACCTGCTTAAGCCTGGCGTCCCTTCCCGACGCTCCGGGGTAGTACCGGTACCCCCACTCTGTGCTCCGTCATAGTAACCGTAATCCTCATCGGTACTCCGGGGTAGTACCGGTACCCCCAAACGGTACACCGTGGTAGCACCCGTAACCCTCATCGGTACTCCGGGGTGGTACCAGTACCCGCAACCGGTGCTCCGGGGTAGTACCGGTACCACCACTCGGTACTCCGTGGTAGTACCCGTAACCCTCTACGGTACTCTGGGGTGGTACCAGTACTCCCGCCAGGTACTCCGGGGTAGTACCCATAACCCTCATCGGTACTCCGGGGTGGTACCAGTACCCCCACCCACTACTACAGGGTACAACTGCTGTCCCTACGGGCGCGCGGGGTTACACCCGACCTTTCTATCTCACCCACCACGTTAGGCCCGGTGTCCCTCCCCGACGTTCCGGGATAGAACCTGTTCCCCCAACAGTGCTATGGGGTTGTACCGGAAACCTTTGTGATGCGCCGGAGTTCACCTCTTGTCCCTACGGGCGCGCCCTGTTAGACCCGGCCTCCCTTCCTGAGCCCCCAGGGTAGGCCTGGTATCCCTACCTGGTGCACCTGCTTAAGCCTGGCGTCCCTTCCCGACGCTCCGGGGTAGTACCGGTACCCCCACTCGGTACTCCGTGGTAGTACCCGTAACCCTCTACGGTACTCCGGGGTGGTACCAGTACTCCCACCAGGTACTCCGGGGTAGCACCCGTAACCCTCATCGGTACTCCGGGGTGGTACCGGTACCCGCAAGCGGCGCTCCGGGGTAGTACCGGTACCACCACTCGGAACTCCAGGGTGGTATCAGTACCCCCACCCAGTACTACAGGGTACAACTGCTGTCCCTACGGGCGCGCGGGGTTAGACTCGCCCTTACTACCTGACCCTCTGCATTATAGGCCCGGTGTCCCTACCCGACGTTCCGGGATAGAACCTGTTCCCCCAACAGTACTATGGGGTTGTACCGGAAGCCTTTGTGATGCGCCGGAGTTCACCTGTTGTCCCTACGGGCGCGCCCTTTAGACCCGGCCTCCCTTCCTGAGCCCCCAGGGTAGGCCTGGTATCCCTACCTGGTGCACCTGCTTAAGCCTGGCGTCCCTTCCCGACGCTCCGGGGTAGTACCGGTACCCCCACTCTGTGCTCCGTCATAGTAACCGTAACCCTCATCGGTACTCCGGGGTAGTACCGGTACCCCCAAACGGTACACCGTGGTAGCACCCGTAACCCTCATCGGTACTCCGGGGTGGTACCAGTACCCGCAACCGGCACTCCGGGGTAGTACCGGTACCACCACTCGGTACTCCGTGGTAGTACCCGCAATCCTCATTGGTACTCTGGGGTGGTACCAGTACTCCCACCAGGTACTCCGGGGTAGCACCCGTAACCCTCATCGGTACTCCGGGGTGGTACCGGTACCCGCAACCGGCGCTCCGGGGTAGTACCGGTACCACCACTCGGAACTCCAGGGTGGTATCAGTACCCCCACCCAGTACTACAGGGTACAACTGCTGTCCCTACGGGCGCGCGGGGTTAGACTCGCCCTTACTACCTGACCCTCTGCATTATAGGCCCGGTGTCCCTACCCGACGTTCCGGGATAGAACCTGTTCCCCCAACAGTACTATGGGGTTGTACCGGAAGCCTTTGTGATGCGCCGGAGTTCACCTGTTGTCCCTACGGGCGCGCCCTTTAGACCCGGCCTCCCTTCCTGAGCCCCCAGGGTAGGCCTGGTATCCCTACCTGGTGCACCCGCTTAAGCCTGGCGTCCCTTCCCGACGCTCCGGGGTAGTACCGGTACCCCCACTCTGTGCTCCGTCATAGTAACCGTAATCCTCATCGGTACTCCGGGGTGGTAGTACCGGTACCCCCAAACGGTACTCCGGGGTAGCACCCGTAACCCTCATCGGTACTCCAGGGTGGTACCAGTACCCGCAACCGGCGCTCCGGGGTAGTACCGGTACCACCACTCGGTACTCCGTGGTAGTACCCGTAACCCTCTACGGTACTCTGGGGTGGTACCAGTACTCCCACCAGGTACTCCGGGGTAGTACCCATAACCCTCATCGGTACTCCGGGGTGGTACCAGTACCCCCACCCACTACTACAGGGTACAACTGCTGTCCCTACGGGCGCGCGGGGTTACACCCGACCTTTCTATCTCACCCACCACGTTAGGCCCGGTGTCCCTCCCCGACGTTCCGGGATAGAACCTGTTCCCCCAACAGTGCTATGGGGTTGTACCGGAAACCTTTGTGATGCGCCGGAGTTCACCTGTTGTCCCTACGGGCGCGCCCTGTTAGACCCGGCCTCCCTTCCTGAGCCCCCAGGGTAGGCCTGGTATCCCTACCTGGTGCACCTGCTTAAGCCTGGCGTCCCTTCCCGACGCTCCGGGGTAGTACTGGTACCCCCACCTGGTGCTCCTGGGTGGTACCCGTAACCCTCTACGGTACTCCGGGGTGGTACCAGTACTCCCACCAGGTACTCCGGGGTAGTACCCGTAACCCTCATCGGTACTCCGGGGTGGCACCAGTACCCCCACCCACTACTACAGGGTACAACTGCTGTCCCTACTGCTGCGCGGGGTGAGACCCGCCCTTTCTATCTGACCCTCCGCGTTAGGCCCGGTGTCCCTCCCCGACGTTCTGGGATAGAACCTGTTCCCCCAACAGTACTATGGGGTTGTACCGGAAACCTTTGTGATGCGCCGGAGTTCACCTCTTGTCCCTACGGGCGTGCCCTGTTAGACCCGGCCTCCCTTCCTGAGCCCCCAGGGTAGGCCTGGTATCTCTACCTGGTGCACCTGCTTAAGCCTGGCGTCCCTTCCCGACGCTCCGGGGTCGTACCGGTACCCCCACTCGGTACTCCGTGGTAGTACCCGTAACCCTCTACGGTACTCTGGGGTGGTACCAGTACTCCCACCAGGTACTCCGGGGTAGTACCCGTAACCCTCATCGGTACTCCGGGGTGGTACCAGTACCCCCACCCAGTACTACAGGGTACAACTGCTGTCCCTACGGGCGCGCGGGGTTAGACTCGCCCTTACTACCTGACCCTCTGCATTATAGGCCCGGTGTCCCTACCCGACGTTCCGGGATAGAACCTGTTCCCCCAACAGGACTATGGGGTTGTACCGGCAACCTTTGTGATGCGCCGGAGTTCACCTGTTGTCCCTACGGGCGCGCCCTTTAGACCCGGCCTCCTTTCCTGAGCCCCCAGGGTAGGCCTGGTATCCCTACCTGGAGCACCTGCTTAAGCCTGGCGTCCCTTCCCGACGCTCCGGGGTAGTACCGGTACCCCCACTCGGTACTCCGTGGTAGTACCCGTAACCCTCTACAGTACTCCGGGGTGGTACCAGTACTCCCACCAGGTACTCCGGGGTAGCACCCGTAACCCTCATCGGTACTCCGGGGTGGTACCGGTACCCGCAACCGGCGCTCCGGGGTAGTACCGGTACCACCACTCGGAACTCCAGGGTGGTATCAGTACCCCCACCCAGTACTACAGGGTACAACTGCTGTCCCTACGGGCGCGCGGGGTTTGACTCGCCCTTACTACCTGACCCTCTGCATTATAGGCCCGGTGTCCCTACCCGACGTTCCGGGATAGAACCTGTTCCCCCAACAGTACTATGGGGTTGTACCGGAAGCCTTTGTGATGCGCCGGAGTTCACCTGTTGTCCCTACGGGCGCGCCCTTTAGACCCGGCCTCCCTTCCTGAGCCCCCAGGGTAGGCCTGGTATCCCTACCTGGTGCACCTGCTTAAGCCTGGCGTCCCTTCCCGACGCTCCGGGGTAGTACCGGTACCCCCACTCTGTGCTCCGTCATAGTAACCGTAATCCTCATCGGTACTCCGGGGTAGTACCGGTACCCCCAAACGGTACACCGTGGTAGCACCCGTAACCCTCATCGGTACTCCGGGGTGGTACCAGTACCCGCAACCGGCGCTCCGGGGTAGTACCGGTACCACCACTCGGTACTCCGTGGTAGTACCCGTAACCCTCTACGGTACTCCGGGGTGGTACCAGTACTCCCACCAGGTACTCCGGGGTAGTACCCGTAACCCTCATCGGTACTCCGGGGTGGCACCAGTACCCCCACCCACTACTACAGGGTACAACTGCTGTCCCTACTGCTGCGCGGGGTGAGACCCGCCCTTTCTATCTGACCCTCCGCGTTAGGCCCGGTGTCCCTCCCCGACGTTCTGGGATAGAACCTGTTCCCCCAACAGTACTATGGGGTTGTACCGGAAACCTTTGTGATGCGCCGGAGTTCACCTGTTGTCCCTACGGGCGTGCCCTGTTAGACCCGGCCTCCCTTCCTGAGCCCCCAGGGTAGGCCTGGTATCTCTACCTGGTGCACCTGCTTAAGCCTGGCGTCCCTTCCCGACGCTCCGGGGTCATACCGGTACCCCCACTCGGTACTCCGTGGTAGTACCCGTAACCCTCTACGGTACTCTGGGGTGGTACCAGTACTCCCACCAGGTACTCCGGGGTAGTACCCGTAACCCTCATCGGTACTCCGAGGTGGTACCAGTACCCCCACCCAGTACTACAGGGTACAACTGCTGTCCCTACGGGCGCGCGGGGTTAGACTCGCCCTTACTACCTGACCCTCTGCATTATAGGCCCGGTGTCCCTACCCGACGTTCCGGGATAGAACCTGTTCCCCCAACAGGACTATGGGGTTGTACCGGCAACCTTTGTGATGCGCCGGAGTTCACCTGTTGTCCCTACGGGCGCGCCCTTTAGACCCGGCCTCCTTTCCTGAGCCCCCAGGGTAGGCCTGGTATCCCTACCTGGTGCACCTGCTTAAGCCTGGCGTCCCTTCCCGACGCTCCGGGGTAGTACCGGTACCCCCACTCGGTACTCCGTGGTAGTACCCGCAATCCTCATCGGTACTCCGGGGTGGTACCAGTACTCCCACCAGGTACTCCGGGGTAGCACCCGTAACCCTCATCGGTACTCCGGGGTGGTACCGGTACCCGCAACCGGCGCTCCGGGGTAGTACCGGTACCACCACTCGGCACTCCGGGGTGGTATCAGTACCCCCACCCAGTACTACATGGTACAACTGCTGTCCCTACGGGCGCGCGGGGTTAGACTTGCCCTTACTACCTGACCCTCTGCATTATAGGCCCGGTGTCCCTACCCGACGTTCCGGGATAGAACCTGTTCCCCCAACAGTACTATGGGGTTGTACCGGAAGCCTTTGTGATGCGCCGGAGTTCACCTCTTGTCCCTACGGGCGCGCCCTGTTAGACCCGGCCTCCCTTCCTGAGCCCCCAGGGTAGGCCTGGTATCCCTACCTGGTGCACCTGCTTAAGCCTGGCGTCCCTTCCCGACGCTCCGGGGTAGTACTGGTACCCCCACCTGGTGCTCCTGGGTGGTACCCGTAACCCTCTACGGTACTCTGGGGTGGTACCAGTACTCCCACCAGGTACTCCGGGGTAGTACCCGTAACCCTCATCGGTACTCCGGGGTGGCACCAGTACCCCCACCCACTACTACAGGGTACAACTGCTGTCCCTACAGCTGCGCAGGGTGAGACCCGCCCTTTCTATCTGACCCTCCGCGTTAGGCCCGGTGTCCCTCCCCGACGTTCTGGGATAGAACCTGTTCCCCCAACAGTACTATGGGGTTGTACCGGAAACCTTTGTGATGCGCAGGAGTTCACCTGTTGTCCCTACGGGCGCGCCCTTTAGACCCGGCCTCCTTTCCTGAGCCCCCAGGGTAGGCCTGGTATCCCTACCTGGAGCACCTGCTTAAGCCTGGAGTCCCTTCCCTACGCTCCAGGGTAGTACCGGTACCCCCACTCGGTACGCCGTGGTAGTACCCGTAACCCTCTACGGTACTCCGGGGTGGTACCAGTACTCCCACCAGGTACTCCGGGGTAGCACCCGTAACCCTCATCGGTACTCCGGGGTGGTACCGGTACCCGCAACCGGCGCTCCGGGGTAGTACCGGTACCACCACTCGGAACTCCAGGGTGGTATCAGTACCCCCACCCAGTACTACAGGGTACAACTGCTGTCCCTACGGGCGCGCGGGGTTAGACTCGCCCTTACTACCTGACCCTCTGCATTATAGGCCCGGTGTCCCTACCCGACGTTCCGGGATAGAACCTGTTCCCCCAACAGTACTATGGGGTTGTACCGGAAGCCTTTGTGATGTGCCGGAGTTCACCTGTTGTCCCTACGGGCGCGCCCTTTAGACCCGGCCTCCCTTCCTGAGCCCCCAGGGTAGGCCTGGTATCCCTACCTGGTGCACCTGCTTAAGCCTGGCGTCCCTTCCCGACGCTCCGGGGTAGTACCGGTACCCCCACTCTGTGCTCCGTCATAGTAACCGTAATCCTCATCGGTACTCCGGGGTAGTACCGGTACCCCCAAACGGTACACCGTTGTAGCACCCGTAACCCTCATTGGTACTCCGGGGTGGTAGCAGTACCCGCAACCGGCGCTCCGGGGTAGTACCGGTACCACCACTCGGTACTCCGTGGTAGTACCCGTAACCCTCTACGGTACTCTGGGGTGGTAGCAGTACTCCCACCAGGTACTCCGGGGTAGTACCCGTAACCCTCATCGGTACTCCGGGGTGGTACCAGTACCCCCACCCACTACTACAGGGTACAACTGCTGTCCCTACTGCTGCGCGGGGTGAGACCCGCCCTTTCTATCTGACCCTCCGCGTTAGGCCCGGTGTCCCTCCCCGACGTTCTGGGATAGAACCTGTTCCCCCAACAGTACTATGGGGTTGTACCGGAAACCTTTGTGATGCGCCGGAGTTCACCTGTTGTCCCTACGGGCGTGCCCTGTTAGACCCGGCCTCCCTTCCTGAGCCCCCAGGGTAGGCCTGGTATCCCTACCTGGTGCACCTGCTTAAGCCTGGCGTCCCTTCCCGACGCTCCGGGGTAGTACTGGTACCCCCACCTGGTGCTCCTGGGTGGTACCCGTAACCCTCTACGGTACTCTGGGGTGGTACCAGTACTCCCACCAGGTACTCCGGGGTAGTACCCGTAACCCTCATCGGTACTCCGGGGTGGCACCAGTACCCCCACCCACTACTACAGGGAACAACTGCTGTCCCTACTGCTGCGCGGGGTGAGACCCGCCCTTTCTATCTGACCCTCCGCGTTAGGCCCGGTGTCCCTCCCCGACGTTCTGGGATAGAACCTGTTCCCCCAACAGTACTATGGGGTTGTACCGGAAACCTTTGTGATGCGCCGGAGTTCACCTCTTGTCCCTACGGGCGCGCCCTTTAGACCCGGCCTCCTTTCCTGAGCCCCCAGGGTAGGCCTGGTATCCCTACCTGGAGCACCTGCTTAAGCCTGGAGTCCCTTCCCGACGCTCCGGGGTAGTACCGGTACCCCCACTCGGTACTCCGTGGTAGTACCCGCATTCCTCATCGGTACTCCGGGGTGGTACCAGTACTCCCACCAGGTACTCCGGGGTAGCACCCGTAACCCTCATCGGTACTCCGGGGTGGTACCGGTACCCGCAACCGGCGCTCCGGGGTAGTACCGGTACCACCACTCGGAACTCCAGGGTGGTATCAGTACCCCCACCCAGTACTACAGGGTACAACTGCTGTCCCTACGGGCGCGCGGGGTTAGACTCGCCCTTACTACCTGACCCTCTGCATTATAGGCCCGGTGTCCCTACCCGACGTTCCGGGATAGAACCTGTTCCCCCAACAGTACTATGGGGTTGTACCGGAAGCCTTTGTGATGCGCCGGAGTTCACCTGTTGTCCCTACGGGCGCGCCCTTTAGACCCGGCCTCCCTTCCTGAGCCCCCAGGGTAGGCCTGGTATCCCTACCTGGTGCACCTGCTTAAGCCTGGCGTCCCTTCCCGACGCTCCGGGGTAGTACCGGTACCCCCACTCTGTGCTCTGTCATAGTAACCGTAATCCTCATCGGTACTCCGGGGTAGTACCGGTACCCCCAAACGGTACTCCGGGGTAGCACCCGTAACCCTCATCGGTACTCCGGGGTGGTACCAGTACCCGCAACCGGCGCTCCGGGTTAGTACCGGTACCACCACTCGGTACTCCGTGGTAGTACCCGTAACCCTCTACGGTACTCTGGGGTGGTACCAGTACTCCCACCAGGTACTCCGGGGTAGTACCCATAACCCTCATCGGTACTCCGGGGTGGTACCAGTACCCCCACCCACTACTACAGGGTACAACTGCTGTCCCTACGGGCGCGCGGGGTTACACCCGACCTTTCTATCTCACCCACCACGTTAGGCCCGGTGTCCCTCCCCGATGTTCCGGGATAGAACCTGTTCCCCCAACAGTGCTATGGGGTTGTACCGGAAACCTTTGTGATGCGCCGGAGTTCACCTGTTGTCCCTACGGGCGCGCCCTGTTAGACCCGGCCTCCCTTCCTGAGCCCCCAGGGTAGGCCTGGTATCTCTACCTGGTGCACCTGCTTAAGCCTGGCGTCCCTTCCCGACGCTCCGGGGTCGTACCGGTACCCCCACTCGGTACTCCGTGGTAGTACCCGTAACCCTCTACGGTACTCTGGGGTGGTACCAGTACTCCCACCAGGTACTCCGGGGTAGTACCCGTAACCCTCATCGGTACTCCGAGGTGGTACCAGTACCCCCACCCAGTACTACAGGGTACAACTGCTGTCCCTATGGGCGCGCGGGGTTAGACTCGCCCTTACTACCTGACCCTCTGCATTATAGGCCCGGTGTCCCTACCCGACGTTCCGGGATAGAACCTGTTCCCCCAACAGGACTATGGGGTTGTACCGGCAACCTTGCTGATGCGCCGGAGTTCACCTGTTGTCCCTACGGGCGCGCCCTTTAGACCCGGCCTCCTTTCCTGAGCCCCCAGGGTAGGCCTGGTATCCCTACCTGGTGCACCTGCTTAAGCCTGGCGTCCCTTCCCGACGCTCCGGGGTAGTACCGGTACCCCCACTCGGTACTCCGTGGTAGTACCCGCAATCCTCATCGGTACTACGGGGTGGTACCAGTACTCCCACCAGGTACTCCGGGGTAGCACCCGTAACCCTCATCGGTACTCCGGGGTGGTACCGGTACCCGCAACCGGCGCTCCGGGGTAGTACCGGTACCACCACTCGGCACTCCGGGGTGGTATCAGTACCCCCACCCAGTACTACATGGTACAACTGCTGTCCCTACGGGCGCGCGGGGTTAGACTTGCCCTTACTACCTGACCCTCTGCATTATAGGCCCGGTGTCCCTACCCGACGTTCCGGGATAGAACCTGTTCCCCCAACAGTACTATGGGGTTGTACCGGAAGCCTTTGTGATGCGCCGGAGTTCACCTCTTGTCCCTACGGGCGCGCCCTGTTAGACCCGGCCTCCCTTCCTGAGCCCCCAGGGTAGGCCTGGTATCCCTACCTGGTGCACCTGCTTAAGCCTGGCGTCCCTTCCCGACGCTCCGGGGTAGTACTGGTACCCCCACCTGGTGCTCCTGGGTGGTACCCGTAACCCTCATCGGTACTCTGGGGTGGTACCAGTACTCCCACCAGGTACTCCGGGGTAGTACCCGTAACCCTCATCGGTACTCCGGGGTGGCACCAGTACCCCCACCCACTACTACAGGGTACAACTGCTGTCCCTACTGCTGCGCAGGGTGAGACCCGCCCTTTCTATCTGACCCTCCGCGTTAGGCCCAGTGTCCCTCCCCGACGTTCTGGGATAGAACCTGTTCCCCCAACAGTACTATGGGGTTGTACCGGAAACCTTTGTGATGCGCCGGAGTTCACCTGTTGTCCCTACGGGCGCGCCCTTTAGACCCGGCCTCCTTTCCTGAGCCCCCAGGGTAGGCCTGGTATCCCTACCTGGAGCACCTGCTTAAGCCTGGAGTCCCTTCCCTACGCTCCAGGGTAGTACCGGTACCCCCACTCGGTACGCCGTGGTAGTACCCGTAACCCTCTACGGTACTCCGGGGTGGTACCAGTACTCCCACCAGGTACTCCGGGGTAGCACCCGTAACCCTCATCGGTACTCCGGGGTGGTACCGGTACCCGCAACCGGCGCTCCGGGGTAGTACCGGTACCACCACTCGGAACTCCAGGGTGGTATCAGTACCCCCACCCAGTACTACAGGGTACAACTGCTGTCCCTACGGGCGCGCGGGGTTAGACTCGCCCTTACTACCTGACCCTCTGCATTATAGGCCCGGTGTCCCTACCCGACGTTCCGGGATAGAACCTGTTCCCCCAACAGGACTATGGGGTTGTACCGGAAGCCTTTGTGATGCGCCGGAGTTCACCTGTTGTCCCTACGGGCGCGCCCTTTAGACCCGGCCTCCCTTCCTGAGCCCCCAGGGTAGGCCTGGTATCCCTACCTGGTGCACCTGCTTAAGCCTGGCGTCCCTTCCCGACGCTCCGGGGTAGTACCGGTACCCCCACTCTGTGCTCCGTCATAGTAACCGTAATCCTCATCGGTACTCCGGGGTAGTACCGGTACCCCCAAACGGTACACCGTTGTAGCACCCGTAACCCTCATCGGTACTCCGGGGTGGTACCAGTACCCGCAACCGGCGCTCCGGGGTAGTACCGGTACCACCACTCGGTACTCCGTGGTAGTACCCGTAACCCTCTACGGTACTCTGGGGTGGTACCAGTACTCCCACCAGGTACTCCGGGGTAGTACCCGTAACCCTCATCGGTACTCCGGGGTGGTACCAGTACCCCCACCCACTACTACAGGGTACAACTGCTGTCCCTACTGCTGCGCGGGGTGAGACCCGCCCTTTCTATCTGACCCTCCGCGTTAGGCCCGGTGTCCCTCCCCGACGTTCTGGGATAGAACCTGTTCCCCCAACAGTACTATGGGGTTGTACCGGAAACCTTTGTGATGCGCCGGAGTTCACCTGTTGTCCCTACGGGCGTGCCCTGTTAGACCCGGCCTCCCTTCCTGAGCCCCCAGGGTAGGCCTGGTATCCCTACCTGGTGCACCTGCTTAAGCCTGGCGTCCCATCCCGACGCTCCGGGGTCGTACCGGTACCCCCACTCGGTACTCCGTGGTAGTACCCGTAACCCTCTAAGGTACTCTGGGGTGGTAGCAGTACTCCCACCAGGTACTCCGGGGTAGTACCGGTACCACCACTCGGCACTCCGGGGTGGTACCAGTACCCCCACCCAGTACTACAGGGTACAACTGCTGTCCCTACGGGCGCGCGGGGTTAGACTCGCCCTTACTACCTGACCCTCTGCATTATAGGCCCGGTGTCCCTACCCGACGTTCCGGGATAGAACCTGTTCCCCCAACAGGACTATGGGGTTGTACCGGCAACCTTTGTGATGCGCCGGAGTTCACCTGTTGTCCCTACGGGCGCGCCCTTTAGACCCGGCCTCCTTTCCTGAGCCCCCAGGGTAGGCCTGGTATCCCTACCTGGTGCACCTGCTTAAGCCTGGCGTCCCTTCCCGACGCTCCGGGGTAGTACCGGTACCCCCACTCGGTACTCCGTGGTAGTACCCGCAATCCTCATCGGTACTCCGGGGTGGTACCAGTACTCCCACCAGGTACTCCGGGGTAGCACCCGTAACCCTCATCGGTACTCCGGGGTGGTACCAGTACCCGCAACCGGCGCTCCGGGGTAGTACCGGTACCACCACTCGGAACTCCAGGGTGGTATCAGTACCCCCACCCAGTACTACATGGTACAACTGCTGTCCCTACGGGCGCGCGGGGTTAGACTTGCCCTTACTACCTGACCCTCTGCATTATAGGCCCGGTGTCCCTACCCGACGTTCCGGGATAGAACCTGTTCCCCCAACAGTACTATGGGGTTGTACCGGAAGCCTTTGTGATGCGCCGGAGTTCACCTCTTGTCCCTACGGGCGCGCCCTGTTAGACCCGGCCTCCCTTCCTGAGCCCCCAGGGTAGGCCTGGTATCCCTACCTGGTGCACCTGCTTAAGCCTGGCGTCCCTTCCCGACGCTCCGGGGTAGTACTGGTACCCCCACCTGGTGCTCCTGGGTGGTACCCGTAACCCTCTACGGTACTCTGGGGTGGTACCAGTACTCCCACCAGGTACTCCGGGGTAGTACCCGTAACCCTCATCGGTACTCCGGGGTGGCACCAGTACCCCCACCCACTACTACAGGGTACAACTGCTGTCCCTACAGCTGCGCAGGGTGAGACCCGCCCTTTCTATCTGACCCTCCGCGTTAGGCCCGGTGTCCCTCCCCGACGTTCTGGGATAGAACCTGTTCCCCCAACAGTACTATGGGGTTGTACCGGAAACCTTTGTGATGCGCAGGAGTTCACCTGTTGTCCCTACGGGCGCGCCCTTTAGACCCGGCCTCCTTTCCTGAGCCCCCAGGGTAGGCCTGGTATCCCTACCTGGAGCACCTGCTTAAGCCTGGAGTCCCTTCCCTACGCTCCAGGGTAGTACCGGTACCCCCACTCGGTACGCCGTGGTAGTACCCGTAACCCTCTACGGTACTCCGGGGTGGTACCAGTACTCCCACCAGGTACTCCGGGGTAGCACCCGTAACCCTCATCGGTACTCCGGGGTGGTACCGGTACCCGCAACCGGCGCTCCGGGGTAGTACCGGTACCACCACTCGGAACTCCAGGGTGGTATCAGTACCCCCACCCAGTACTACAGGGTACAACTGCTGTCCCTACGGGCGCGCGGGGTTAGACTCGCCCTTACTACCTGACCCTCTGCATTATAGGCCCGGTGTCCCTACCCGACGTTCCGGGATAGAACCTGTTCCCCCAACAGTACTATGGGGTTGTACCGGAAGCCTTTGTGATGTGCCGGAGTTCACCTGTTGTCCCTACGGGCGCGCCCTTTAGACCCGGCCTCCCTTCCTGAGCCCCCAGGGTAGGCCTGGTATCCCTACCTGGTGCACCTGCTTAAGCCTGGCGTCCCTTCCCGACGCTCCGGGGTAGTACCGGTACCCCCACTCTGTGCTCCGTCATAGTAACCGTAATCCTCATCGGTACTCCGGGGTAGTACCGGTACCCCCAAACGGTACACCGTTGTAGCACCCGTAACCCTCATTGGTACTCCGGGGTGGTAGCAGTACCCGCAACCGGCGCTCCGGGGTAGTACCGGTACCACCACTCGGTACTCCGTGGTAGTACCCGTAACCCTCTACGGTACTCTGGGGTGGTAGCAGTACTCCCACCAGGTACTCCGGGGTAGTACCCGTAACCCTCATCGGTACTCCGGGGTGGTACCAGTACCCCCACCCACTACTACAGGGTACAACTGCTGTCCCTACTGCTGCGCGGGGTGAGACCCGCCCTTTCTATCTGACCCTCCGCGTTAGGCCCGGTGTCCCTCCCCGACGTTCTGGGATAGAACCTGTTCCCCCAACAGTACTATGGGGTTGTACCGGAAACCTTTGTGATGCGCCGGAGTTCACCTGTTGTCCCTACGGGCGTGCCCTGTTAGACCCGGCCTCCCTTCCTGAGCCCCCAGGGTAGGCCTGGTATCCCTACCTGGTGCACCTGCTTAAGCCTGGCGTCCCTTCCCGACGCTCCGGGGTAGTACTGGTACCCCCACCTGGTGCTCCTGGGTGGTACCCGTAACCCTCTACGGTACTCTGGGGTGGTACCAGTACTCCCACCAGGTACTCCGGGGTAGTACCCGTAACCCTCATCGGTACTCCGGGGTGGCACCAGTACCCCCACCCACTACTACAGGGAACAACTGCTGTCCCTACTGCTGCGCGGGGTGAGACCCGCCCTTTCTATCTGACCCTCCGCGTTAGGCCCGGTGTCCCTCCCCGACGTTCTGGGATAGAACCTGTTCCCCCAACAGTACTATGGGGTTGTACCGGAAACCTTTGTGATGCGCCGGAGTTCACCTCTTGTCCCTACGGGCGCGCCCTTTAGACCCGGCCTCCTTTCCTGAGCCCCCAGGGTAGGCCTGGTATCCCTACCTGGAGCACCTGCTTAAGCCTGGAGTCCCTTCCCGACGCTCCGGGGTAGTACCGGTACCCCCACTCGGTACTCCGTGGTAGTACCCGCATTCCTCATCGGTACTCCGGGGTGGTACCAGTACTCCCACCAGGTACTCCGGGGTAGCACCCGTAACCCTCATCGGTACTCCGGGGTGGTACCGGTACCCGCAACCGGCGCTCCGGGGTAGTACCGGTACCACCACTCGGAACTCCAGGGTGGTATCAGTACCCCCACCCAGTACTACAGGGTACAACTGCTGTCCCTACGGGCGCGCGGGGTTAGACTCGCCCTTACTACCTGACCCTCTGCATTATAGGCCCGGTGTCCCTACCCGACGTTCCGGGATAGAACCTGTTCCCCCAACAGTACTATGGGGTTGTACCGGAAGCCTTTGTGATGCGCCGGAGTTCACCTGTTGTCCCTACGGGCGCGCCCTTTAGACCCGGCCTCCCTTCCTGAGCCCCCAGGGTAGGCCTGGTATCCCTACCTGGTGCACCTGCTTAAGCCTGGCGTCCCTTCCCGACGCTCCGGGGTAGTACCGGTACCCCCACTCTGTGCTCTGTCATAGTAACCGTAATCCTCATCGGTACTCCGGGGTAGTACCGGTACCCCCAAACGGTACTCCGGGGTAGCACCCGTAACCCTCATCGGTACTCCGGGGTGGTACCAGTACCCGCAACCGGCGCTCCGGGGTAGTACCGGTACCACCACTCGGTACTCCGTGGTAGTACCCGTAACCCTCTACGGTACTCTGGGGTGGTACCAGTACTCCCACCAGGTACTCCGGGGTAGTACCCATAACCCTCATCGGTACTCCGGGGTGGTACCAGTACCCCCACCCACTACTACAGGGTACAACTGCTGTCCCTACGGGCGCGCGGGGTTACACCCGACCTTTCTATCTCACCCACCACGTTAGGCCCGGTGTCCCTCCCCGATGTTCCGGGATAGAACCTGTTCCCCCAACAGTGCTATGGGGTTGTACCGGAAACCTTTGTGATGCGCCGGAGTTCACCTGTTGTCCCTACGGGCGCGCCCTGTTAGACCCGGCCTCCCTTCCTGAGCCCCCAGGGTAGGCCTGGTATCTCTACCTGGTGCACCTGCTTAAGCCTGGCGTCCCTTCCCGACGCTCCGGGGTCGTACCGGTACCCCCACTCGGTACTCCGTGGTAGTACCCGTAACCCTCTACGGTACTCTGGGGTGGTACCAGTACTCCCACCAGGTACTCCGGGGTAGTACCCGTAACCCTCATCGGTACTCCGAGGTGGTACCAGTACCCCCACCCAGTACTACAGGGTACAACTGCTGTCCCTATGGGCGCGCGGGGTTAGACTCGCCCTTACTACCTGACCCTCTGCATTATAGGCCCGGTGTCCCTACCCGACGTTCCGGGATAGAACCTGTTCCCCCAACAGGACTATGGGGTTGTACCGGCAACCTTGCTGATGCGCCGGAGTTCACCTGTTGTCCCTACGGGCGCGCCCTTTAGACCCGGCCTCCTTTCCTGAGCCCCCAGGGTAGGCCTGGTATCCCTACCTGGTGCACCTGCTTAAGCCTGGCGTCCCTTCCCGACGCTCCGGGGTAGTACCGGTACCCCCACTCGGTACTCCGTGGTAGTACCCGCAATCCTCATCGGTACTACGGGGTGGTACCAGTACTCCCACCAGGTACTCCGGGGTAGCACCCGTAACCCTCATCGGTACTCCGGGGTGGTACCGGTACCCGCAACCGGCGCTCCGGGGTAGTACCGGTACCACCACTCGGCACTCCGGGGTGGTATCAGTACCCCCACCCAGTACTACATGGTACAACTGCTGTCCCTACGGGCGCGCGGGGTTAGACTTGCCCTTACTACCTGACCCTCTGCATTATAGGCCCGGTGTCCCTACCCGACGTTCCGGGATAGAACCTGTTCCCCCAACAGTACTATGGGGTTGTACCGGAAGCCTTTGTGATGCGCCGGAGTTCACCTCTTGTCCCTACGGGCGCGCCCTGTTAGACCCGGCCTCCCTTCCTGAGCCCCCAGGGTAGGCCTGGTATCCCTACCTGGTGCACCTGCTTAAGCCTGGCGTCCCTTCCCGACGCTCCGGGGTAGTACTGGTACCCCCACCTGGTGCTCCTGGGTGGTACCCGTAACCCTCATCGGTACTCTGGGGTGGTACCAGTACTCCCACCAGGTACTCCGGGGTAGTACCCGTAACCCTCATCGGTACTCCGGGGTGGCACCAGTACCCCCACCCACTACTACAGGGTACAACTGCTGTCCCTACTGCTGCGCAGGGTGAGACCCGCCCTTTCTATCTGACCCTCCGCGTTAGGCCCAGTGTCCCTCCCCGACGTTCTGGGATAGAACCTGTTCCCCCAACAGTACTATGGGGTTGTACCGGAAACCTTTGTGATGCGCCGGAGTTCACCTGTTGTCCCTACGGGCGCGCCCTTTAGACCCGGCCTCCTTTCCTGAGCCCCCAGGGTAGGCCTGGTATCCCTACCTGGAGCACCTGCTTAAGCCTGGAGTCCCTTCCCTACGCTCCAGGGTAGTACCGGTACCCCCACTCGGTACGCCGTGGTAGTACCCGTAACCCTCTACGGTACTCCGGGGTGGTACCAGTACTCCCACCAGGTACTCCGGGGTAGCACCCGTAACCCTCATCGGTACTCCGGGGTGGTACCGGTACCCGCAACCGGCGCTCCGGGGTAGTACCGGTACCACCACTCGGAACTCCAGGGTGGTATCAGTACCCCCACCCAGTACTACAGGGTACAACTGCTGTCCCTACGGGCGCGCGGGGTTAGACTCGCCCTTACTACCTGACCCTCTGCATTATAGGCCCGGTGTCCCTACCCGACGTTCCGGGATAGAACCTGTTCCCCCAACAGGACTATGGGGTTGTACCGGAAGCCTTTGTGATGCGCCGGAGTTCACCTGTTGTCCCTACGGGCGCGCCCTTTAGACCCGGCCTCCCTTCCTGAGCCCCCAGGGTAGGCCTGGTATCCCTACCTGGTGCACCTGCTTAAGCCTGGCGTCCCTTCCCGACGCTCCGGGGTAGTACCGGTACCCCCACTCTGTGCTCCGTCATAGTAACCGTAATCCTCATCGGTACTCCGGGGTAGTACCGGTACCCCCAAACGGTACACCGTTGTAGCACCCGTAACCCTCATCGGTACTCCGGGGTGGTACCAGTACCCGCAACCGGCGCTCCGGGGTAGTACCGGTACCACCACTCGGTACTCCGTGGTAGTACCCGTAACCCTCTACGGTACTCTGGGGTGGTACCAGTACTCCCACCAGGTACTCCGGGGTAGTACCCGTAACCCTCATCGGTACTCCGGGGTGGTACCAGTACCCCCACCCAGTACTACAGGGTACAACTGCTGTCCCTACGGGCGCGCGGGGTTAGACTCGCCCTTACTACCTGACCCTCTGCATTATAGGCCCGGTGTCCCTACCCGACGTTCCGGGATAGAACCTGTTCCCCCAACAGTACTATGGGGTTGTACCGGAAACCTTTGTGATGCGCCGGAGTTCACCTGTTGTCCCTACGGGCGTGCCCTGTTAGACCCGGCCTCCCTTCCTGAGCCCCCAGGGTAGGCCTGGTATCCCTACCTGGTGCACCTGCTTAAGCCTGGCGTCCCATCCCGACGCTCCGGGGTCGTACCGGTACCCCCACTCGGTACTCCGTGGTAGTACCCGTAACCCTCTAAGGTACTCTGGGGTGGTAGCAGTACTCCCACCAGGTACTCCGGGGTAGTACCGGTACCACCACTCGGCACTCCGGGGTGGTACCAGTACCCCCACCCAGTACTACAGGGTACAACTGCTGTCCCTACGGGCGCGCGGGGTTAGACTCGCCCTTACTACCTGACCCTCTGCATTATAGGCCCGGTGTCCCTACCCGACGTTCCGGGATAGAACCTGTTCCCCCAACAGTACTATGGGGTTGTACCGGAAGCCTTTGTGATGCGCCGGAGTTCACCTGTTGTCCCTACGGGCGCGCCCTTTAGACCCGGCCTCCCTTCCTGAGCCCCCAGGGTAGGCCTGGTATCCCTACCTGGTGCACCTGCTTAAGCCTGGCATCCCTTCCCGACGCTCCGGGGTAGTACCGGTACCCCCACTCTGTGCTCCGTCATAGTAACCGTAATCCTCATCGGTAGTCCGGGGTGGTACCGGTACCCCCAATCGGTACACCGTGGTAGCACCCGTAACCCTCATCGGTACTCCGGGGTGGTACCAGTACCCGCAACTGGCGCTCCGGGGTAGTACCGGTACCACCACTCGGCACTCCGGGGTGGTACCAGTACCCCCACCCAGTACTACAGGGTACAACTGCTGTCCCTACGGGCGGGCGGGGTTAGACTCGCCCTTACTACCTAACCTCCTGCATTAGGCCCGGTGTCCCTCCCCGACGATCCGGGATAGAACCTGTTCCCCCAACAGTACTATGGGGTTGTACCGGAAACCTTTGTGATGCGCCAGAGTTCACCTCTTGTCCCTACGGGCGCGCCCTGTTAGACCCGGCCTCCCTTCCTGAGCCCCCAGGGTAGGCCTGGTATCCCTACCTGGTGCACCTGCTTAAGCCTGGCGTCCCTTCCCGACGCTCCGGGGTAGTACCGGTACCCCCACTCGGTACTCCGTGGTAGTACCCGCAATCCTCATCGGTACTCCGGGGTGGTACCAGTACTCCCACCAGGTACTCCGGGGTAGCACCCGTAACCCTCATCGGTACTCCGGGGTGGTACCAGTACCCGCAACCGGCTCTCCGGGGTAGTACCGGTACCACCACTCGGCACTCCAGGGTGGTACCAGTACCCCCACCCAGTACTACAGGGTACAACTGCTGTCCCTACGGGCGCGCGGGGTTAGACTCGCCCTTACTACCTGACCCTCTGCATTATACGCCCGGTGTCCCTACCTGACGTTCCGGGATAGAACCTGTTCCCCCAACAGGACTATGGGGTTGTACCGGAAGCCTCTGTGATGCGCCGGAGTTCACCTGTTGTCCCTACGGGCGCGCCCTTTAGACCCGGCCTCCCTTCCTGAGCCCCCAGGGTAGGCCTGGTATCCCTACCTGGAGCACCTGCTTAAGCCTGGCGTCCCTTCCCGACGCTCCGGGGTAGTACCGGTACCCCCACTCGGTACTCCGTGGTAGTACCCGATATCCTCATCGGTACTCCGGGCTGGTACCAGTACTACCATCAGGTACTCCGGGGTAGTACCCATAACCCTCATCGGTACTCCGGGGTGGTACCAGTACCCCCACCCACTACTACAGGGTACAACTGCTGTCCCTACGGGCGCGCGGGGTTACACCCGACCTTTCTATCTCACCCACCACGTTAGGCCCGGTGTCCCTCGCCGACGTTCCGGGATAGAACCTGTTCCCCCAACAGTACTATGGGGTTGTACCGGAAACCTTTGTGATGCGCCGGAGTTCACCTCTTGTCCCTACGGGCGCGCCCTGTTAGACCCGGCCTCCCTTCCTGAGCCCCCAGGGTAGGCCTGGTATCCCTACCTGGTGCACCTGCTTAAGCTTGGCGTCCCTTCCCGACGCTCCGGGGTAGTACCGGTACCCCCACTCGGTACTCCGTGGTAGTACCCGCAATCCTCATCGGTACTCCGGGGTGGTACCAGTACTCCCACCAGGTACTCCGGGGTAGCACCCGTAACCCTCATCGGTACTCCGGGGTGGTACCGGTACCCGCAACCGGCGCTCCGGGGTAGTACCGGTACCACCACTCGGCACTCCGTGGTAGTACCCGTAACCCTCTACGGTACTCTGGGGTGGTACCAGTACTCCCACCAGGTACTCCGGGGTAGTACCCGTAACCCTCATCGGTACTCCGAGGTGGTACCAGTACCCCCACCCAGTACTACAGGGTACAACTGCTGTCCCTACGGGCGCGCGGGGTTAGACTCGCCCTTACTACCTGACCCTCTGCATTATAGGCCCGGTGTCCCTACCCGACGTTCCGGGATAGAACCTGTTCCCCCAACAGGACTATGGGGTTGTACCGGCAACCTTTGTGATGCGCCGGAGTTCACCTGTTGTCCCTACGGGCGCGCCCTTTAGACCCGGCCTCCTTTCCTGAGCCCCCAGGGTAGGCCTGGTATCCCTACCTGGTGCACCTGCTTAAGCCTGGCGTCCCTTCCCGACGCTCCGGGGTAGTACCGGTACCCCCACTCGGTACTCCGTGGTAGTACCCGCAATCCTCATCGGTACTCCGGGGTAGTACCGGTACTCCCACCAGGTACTCCGGGGTAGCACCCGTAACCCTCATCGGTACTCCGGGGTGGTACCGGTACCCGCAACCGGCGCTCCGGGGTAGTACCGGTACCACCACTCGGCACTCCGGGGTGGTATCAGTACCCCCACCCAGTACTACATGGTACAACTGCTGTCCCTACGGGCGCGCGGGGTTAGACTTGCCCTTACTACCTGACCCTCTGCATTATAGGCCCGGTGTCCCTACCCGACGTTCCGGGATAGAACCTGTTCCCCCAACAGTACTATGGGGTTGTACCGGAAGCCTTTGTGATGCGCCGGAGTTCACCTCTTGTCCCTACGGGCGCGCCCTGTTAGACCCGTCCTCCCTTCCTGAGCCCCCAGGGTAGGCCTGGTATCCCTACCTGGTGCACCTGCTTAAGCCTGGCGTCCCTTCCCGACGCTCCGGGGTAGTACTGGTACCCCCACCTGGTGCTCCTGGGTGGTACCCGTAACCCTCTACGGTACTCTGGGGTGGTACCAGTACTCCCACCAGGTACTCCGGGGTAGTACCCGTAACCCTCATCGGTACTCCGGGGTGGCACCAGTACCCCCACCCACTACTACAGGGTACAACTGCTGTCCCTACAGCTGCGCAGGGTGAGACCCGCCCTTTCTATCTGACCCTCCGCGTTAGGCCCGGTGTCCCTCCCCGACGTTCTGGGATAGAACCTGTTCCCCCAACAGTACTATGGGGTTGTACCGGAAACCTTTGTGATGCGCAGGAGTTCACCTGTTGTCCCTACGGGCGCGCCCTTTAGACCCGGCCTCCTTTCCTGAGCCCCCAGGGTAGGCCTGGTATCCCTACCTGGAGCACCTGCTTAAGCCTGGAGTCCCTTCCCTACGCTCCAGGGTAGTACCGGTACCCCCACTCGGTACGCCGTGGTAGTACCCGTAACCCTCTACGGTACTCCGGGGTGGTACCAGTACTCCCACCAGGTACTCCGGGGTAGCACCCGTAACCCTCATCGGTACTCCGGGGTGGTACCGGTACCCGCAACCGGCGCTCCGGGGTAGTACCGGTACCACCACTCGGAACTCCAGGGTGGTATCAGTACCCCCACCCAGTACTACAGGGTACAACTGCTGTCCCTACGGGCGCGCGGGGTTAGACTCGCCCTTACTACCTGACCCTCTGCATTATAGGCCCGGTGTCCCTACCCGACGTTCCGGGATAGAACCTGTTCCCCCAACAGTACTATGGGGTTGTACCGGAAGCCTTTGTGATGTGCCGGAGTTCACCTGTTGTCCCTACGGGCGCGCCCTTTAGACCCGGCCTCCCTTCCTGAGCCCCCAGGGTAGGCCTGGTATCCCTACCTGGTGCACCTGCTTAAGCCTGGCGTCCCTTCCCGACGCTCCGGGGTAGTACCGGTACCCCCACTCTGTGCTCCGTCATAGTAACCGTAATCCTCATCGGTACTCCGGGGTAGTACCGGTACCCCCAAACGGTACACCGTTGTAGCACCCGTAACCCTCATTGGTACTCCGGGGTGGTAGCAGTACCCGCAACCGGCGCTCCGGGGTAGTACCGGTACCACCACTCGGTACTCCGTGGTAGTACCCGTAACCCTCTACGGTACTCTGGGGTGGTAGCAGTACTCCCACCAGGTACTCCGGGGTAGTACCCGTAACCCTCATCGGTACTCCGGGGTGGTACCAGTACCCCCACCCACTACTACAGGGTACAACTGCTGTCCCTACTGCTGCGCGGGGTGAGACCCGCCCTTTCTATCTGACCCTCCGCGTTAGGCCCGGTGTCCCTCCCCGACGTTCTGGGATAGAACCTGTTCCCCCAACAGTACTATGGGGTTGTACCGGAAACCTTTGTGATGCGCCGGAGTTCACCTGTTGTCCCTACGGGCGTGCCCTGTTAGACCCGGCCTCCCTTCCTGAGCCCCCAGGGTAGGCCTGGTATCCCTACCTGGTGCACCTGCTTAAGCCTGGCGTCCCTTCCCGACGCTCCGGGGTAGTACTGGTACCCCCACCTGGTGCTCCTGGGTGGTACCCGTAACCCTCTACGGTACTCTGGGGTGGTACCAGTACTCCCACCAGGTACTCCGGGGTAGTACCCGTAACCCTCATCGGTACTCCGGGGTGGCACCAGTACCCCCACCCACTACTACAGGGAACAACTGCTGTCCCTACTGCTGCGCGGGGTGAGACCCGCCCTTTCTATCTGACCCTCCGCGTTAGGCCCGGTGTCCCTCCCCGACGTTCTGGGATAGAACCTGTTCCCCCAACAGTACTATGGGGTTGTACCGGAAACCTTTGTGATGCGCCGGAGTTCACCTGTTGTCCCTACGGGCGCGCCCTTTAGACCCGGCCTCCTTTCCTGAGCCCCCAGGGTAGGCCTGGTATCCCTACCTGGAGCACCTGCTTAAGCCTGGAGTCCCTTCCCGACGCTCCGGGGTAGTACCGGTACCCCCACTCGGTACTCCGTGGTAGTACCCGCATTCCTCATCGGTACTCCGGGGTGGTACCAGTACTCCCACCAGGTACTCCGGGGTAGCACCCGTAACCCTCATCGGTACTCCGGGGTGGTACCGGTACCCGCAACCGGCGCTCCGGGGTAGTACCGGTACCACCACTCGGAACTCCAGGGTGGTATCAGTACCCCCACCCAGTACTACAGGGTACAACTGCTGTCCCTACGGGCGCGCGGGGTTAGACTCGCCCTTACTACCTGACCCTCTGCATTATAGGCCCGGTGTCCCTACCCGACGTTCCGGGATAGAACCTGTTCCCCCAACAGTACTATGGGGTTGTACCGGAAGCCTTTGTGATGCGCCGGAGTTCACCTGTTGTCCCTACGGGCGCGCCCTTTAGACCCGGCCTCCCTTCCTGAGCCCCCAGGGTAGGCCTGGTATCCCTACCTGGTGCACCTGCTTAAGCCTGGCGTCCCTTCCCGACGCTCCGGGGTAGTACCGGTACCCCCACTCTGTGCTCCGTCATAGTAACCGTAATCCTCATCGGTACTCCGGGGTAGTACCGGTACCCCCAAACGGTACTCCGGGGTAGCACCCGTAACCCTCATCGGTACTCCGGGGTGGTACCAGTACCCGCAACCGGCGCTCCGGGGTAGTACCGGTACCACCACTCGGTACTCCGTGGTAGTACCCGTAACCCTCTACGGTACTCTGGGGTGGTACCAGTACTCCCACCAGGTACTCCGGGGTAGTACCCATAACCCTCATCGGTACTCCGGGGTGGTACCAGTACCCCCACCCACTACTACAGGGTACAACTGCTGTCCCTACGGGCGCGCGGGGTTACACCCGACCTTTCTATCTCACCCACCACGTTAGGCCCGGTGTCCCTCCCCGACGTTCCGGGATAGAACCTGTTCCCCCAACAGTGCTATGGGGTTGTACCGGAAACCTTTGTGATGCGCCGGAGTTCACCTGTTGTCCCTACGGGCGCGCCCTGTTAGACCCGGCCTCCCTTCCTGAGCCCCCAGGGTAGGCCTGGTATCTCTACCTGGTGCACCTGCTTAAGCCTGGCGTCCCTTCCCGACGCTCCGGGGTCGTACCGGTACCCCCACTCGGTACTCCGTGGTAGTACCCGTAACCCTCTACGGTACTCTGGGGTGGTACCAGTACTCCCACCAGGTACTCCGGGGTAGTACCCGTAACCCTCATCGGTACTCCGAGGTGGTACCAGTACCCCCACCCAGTACTACAGGGTACAACTGCTGTCCCTACGGGCGCGCGGGGTTAGACTCGCCCTTACTACCTGACCCTCTGCATTATAGGCCCGGTGTCCCTACCCGACGTTCCGGGATAGAACCTGTTCCCCCAACAGGACTATGGGGTTGTACCGGCAACCTTTGTGATGCGCCCGAGTTCACCTGTTGTCCCTACGGGCGCGCCCTTTAGACCCGGCCTCCTTTCCTGAGCCCCCAGGGTAGGCCTGGTATCCCTACCTGGTGCACCTGCTTAAGCCTGGCGTCCCTTCCCGACGCTCCGGGGTAGTACCGGTACCCCCACTCGGTACTCCGTGGTAGTACCCGCAATCCTCATCGGTACTACGGGGTGGTACCAGTACTCCCACCAGGTACTCCGGGGTAGCACCCGTAACCCTCATCGGTACTCCGGGGTGGTACCGGTACCCGCAACCGGCGCTCCGGGGTAGTACCGGTACCACCACTCGGCACTCCGGGGTGGTATCAGTACCCCCACCCAGTACTACATGGTACAACTGCTGTCCCTACGGGCGCGCGGGGTTAGACTTGCCCTTACTACCTGACCCTCTGCATTATAGGCCCGGTGTCCCTACCCGACGTTCCGGGATAGAACCTGTTCCCCCAACAGTACTATGGGGTTGTACCGGAAGCCTTTGTGATGCGCCGGAGTTCACCTCTTGTCCCTACGGGCGCGCCCTGTTAGACCCGGCCTCCCTTCCTGAGCCCCCAGGGTAGGCCTGGTATCCCTACCTGGTGCACCTGCTTAAGCCTGGCGTCCCTTCCCGACGCTCCGGGGTAGTACTGGTACCCCCACCTGGTGCTCCTGGGTGGTACCCGTAACCCTCATCGGTACTCTGGGGTGGTACCAGTACTCCCACCAGGTACTCCGGGGTAGTACCCGTAACCCTCATCGGTACTCCGGGGTGGCACCAGTACCCCCACCCACTACTACAGGGTACAACTGCTGTCCCTACTGCTGCGCAGGGTGAGACCCGCCCTTTCTATCTGACCCTCCGCGTTAGGCCCAGTGTCCCTCCCCGACGTTCTGGGATAGAACCTGTTCCCCCAACAGTACTATGGGGTTGTACCGGAAACCTTTGTGATGCGCCGGAGTTCACCTGTTGTCCCTACGGGCGCGCCCTTTAGACCCGGCCTCCTTTCCTGAGCCCCCAGGGTAGGCCTGGTATCCCTACCTGGAGCACCTGCTTAAGCCTGGAGTCCCTTCCCTACGCTCCAGGGTAGTACCGGTACCCCCACTCGGTACGCCGTGGTAGTACCCGTAACCCTCTACGGTACTCCGGGGTGGTACCAGTACTCCCACCAGGTACTCCGGGGTAGCACCCGTAACCCTCATCGGTACTCCGGGGTGGTACCGGTACCCGCAACCGGCGCTCCGGGGTAGTACCGGTACCACCACTCGGAACTCCAGGGTGGTATCAGTACCCCCACCCAGTACTACAGGGTACAACTGCTGTCCCTACGGGCGCGCGGGGTTAGACTCGCCCTTACTACCTGACCCTCTGCATTATAGGCCCGGTGTCCCTACCCGACGTTCCGGGATAGAACCTGTTCCCCCAACAGGACTATGGGGTTGTACCGGAAGCCTTTGTGATGCGCCGGAGTTCACCTGTTGTCCCTACGGGCGCGCCCTTTAGACCCGGCCTCCCTTCCTGAGCCCCCAGGGTAGGCCTGGTATCCCTACCTGGTGCACCTGCTTAAGCCTGGCGTCCCTTCCCGACGCTCCGGGGTAGTACCGGTACCCCCACTCTGTGCTCCGTCATAGTAACCGTAATCCTCATCGGTACTCCGGGGTAGTACCGGTACCCCCAAACGGTACACCGTTGTAGCACCCGTAACCCTCATCGGTACTCCGGGGTGGTACCAGTACCCGCAACCGGCGCTCCGGGGTAGTACCGGTACCACCACTCGGTACTCCGTGGTAGTACCCGTAACCCTCTACGGTACTCTGGGGTGGTACCAGTACTCCCACCAGGTACTCCGGGGTAGTACCCGTAACCCTCATCGGTACTCCGGGGTGGTACCAGTACCCCCACCCACTACTACAGGGTACAACTGCTGTCCCTACTGCTGCGCGGGGTGAGACCCGCCCTTTCTATCTGACCCTCCGCGTTAGGCCCGGTGTCCCTCCCCGACGTTCTGGGATAGAACCTGTTCCCCCAACAGTACTATGGGGTTGTACCGGAAACCTTTGTGATGCGCCGGAGTTCACCTGTTGTCCCTACGGGCGTGCCCTGTTAGACCCGGCCTCCCTTCCTGAGCCCCCAGGGTAGGCCTGGTATCCCTACCTGGTGCACCTGCTTAAGCCTGGCGTCCCATCCCGACGCTCCGGGGTCGTACCGGTACCCCCACTCGGTACTCCGTGGTAGTACCCGTAACCCTCTAAGGTACTCTGGGGTGGTAGCAGTACTCCCACCAGGTACTCCGGGGTAGTACCGGTACCACCACTCGGCACTCCGGGGTGGTACCAGTACCCCCACCCAGTACTACAGGGTACAACTGCTGTCCCTACGGGCGCGCGGGGTTAGACTCGCCCTTACTACCTGACCCTCTGCATTATAGGCCCGGTGTCCCTACCCGACGTTCCGGGATAGAACCTGTTCCCCCAACAGGACTATGGGGTTGTACCGGAAACCTTTGTGATGCGCCGGAGTTCACCTGTTGTCCCTACGGGCGCGCCCTTTAGACCCGGCCTCCTTTCCTGAGCCCCCAGGGTAGGCCTGGTATCCCTACCTGGTGCACCTGCTTAAGCCTGGCGTCCCTTCCCGACGCTCCGGGGTAGTACCGGTACCCCCACTCGGTACTCCGTGGTAGTACCCGCAATCCTCATCGGTACTCCGGGGTGGTACCAGTACTCCCACCAGGTACTCCGGGGTAGCACCCGTAACCCTCATCGGTACTCCGGGGTGGTACCAGTACCCGCAACCGGCGCTCCGGGGTAGTACCGGTACCACCACTCGGAACTCCAGGGTGGTATCAGTACCCCCACCCAGTACTACAGGGTACAACTGCTGTCCCTACGGGCGCGCGGGGTTAGACTTGCCCTTACTACCTGACCCTCTGCATTATAGGCCCGGTGTCCCTACCCGACGTTCCGGGATAGAACCTGTTCCCCCAACAGTACTATGGGGTTGTACCGGAAGCCTTTGTGATGCGCCGGAGTTCACCTGTTGTCCCTACGGGCGCGCCCTTTAGACCCGGCCTCCCTTCCTGAGCCCCCAGGGTAGGCCTGGTATCCCTACCTGGTGCACCTGCTTAAGCCTGGCATCCCTTCCCGACGCTCCGGGGTAGTACCGGTACCCCCACTCTGTGCTCCGTCATAGTAACCGTAATCCTCATCGGTAGTCCGGGGTGGTACCGGTACCCCCAATCGGTACACCGTGGTAGCACCCGTAACCCTCATCGGTACTCCGGGGTGGTACCAGTACCCGCAACTGGCGCTCCGGGGTAGTACCGGTACCACCACTCGGCACTCCGGGGTGGTACCAGTACCCCCACCCAGTACTACAGGGTACAACTGCTGTCCCTACGGGCGGGCGGGGTTAGACTCGCCCTTACTACCTAACCTCCTGCATTAGGCCCGGTGTCCCTCCCCGACGATCCGGGATAGAACCTGTTCCCCCAACAGTACTATGGGGTTGTACCGGAAACCTTTGTGATGCGCCAGAGTTCACCTCTTGTCCCTACGGGCGCGCCCTGTTAGACCCGGCCTCCCTTCCTGAGCCCCCAGGGTAGGCCTGGTATCCCTACCTGGTGCACCTGCTTAAGCCTGGCGTCCCTTCCCGACGCTCCGGGGTAGTACCGGTACCCCCACTCGGTACTCCGTGGTAGTACCCGCAATCCTCATCGGTACTCCGGGGTGGTACCAGTACTCCCACCAGGTACTCCGGGGTAGCACCCGTAACCCTCATCGGTACTCCGGGGTGGTACCAGTACCCGCAACCGGCTCTCCGGGGTAGTACCGGTACCACCACTCGGCACTCCAGGGTGGTACCAGTACCCCCACCCAGTACTACAGGGTACAACTGCTGTCCCTACGGGCGCGCGGGGTTAGACTCGCCCTTACTACCTGACCCTCTGCATTATACGCCCGGTGTCCCTACCTGACGTTCCGGGATAGAACCTGTTCCCCCAACAGGACTATGGGGTTGTACCGGAAGCCTCTGTGATGCGCCGGAGTTCACCTGTTGTCCCTACGGGCGCGCCCTTTAGACCCGGCCTCCCTTCCTGAGCCCCCAGGGTAGGCCTGGTATCCCTACCTGGAGCACCTGCTTAAGCCTGGCGTCCCTTCCCGACGCTCCGGGGTAGTACCGGTACCCCCACTCGGTACTCCGTGGTAGTACCCGATATCCTCATCGGTACTCCGGGCTGGTACCAGTACTACCATCAGGTACTCCGGGGTAGTACCCGTAACCCTCATCGGTACTCCGGGGTGGTACCAGTACCCCCACCCACTACTACAGGGTACAACTGCTGTCCCTACGGGCGCGTGGGGTTACACCCGACCTTTCTATCTCACCCACCACGTTAGGCCCGGTGTCCCTACCCGACGTTCCGGGATAGAACCTGTTCCCCAAACAGTACTATGGGGTTGTACCGGAAACCTTTGTGATGCGCCGGAGTTCACCTGTTGTCCCTACGGGCGCGCCCTTTAGACCCGGCCTCCTTTCCTGAGCCCCCAGGGTAGGCCTGGTATCCCTACCTGGAGCACCTGCTTAAGCCTGGAGTCCCTTCCCGACGCTCCGGGGTAGTACCGGTACCCCCACTCGGTACTCCGTGGTAGTACCCGTAACCCTCTACGGTACTCCGGGGTGGTACCAGTACTCCCACCAGGTACTCCGGGGTAGCACACGTAACCCTCATCGGTACTCCGGGGTGGTACCGGTACCCGCAACCGGCGCTCCGGGGTAGTACCGGTACCACCACTCGGCACTCCGTGGTAGTACCCGTAACCCTCTACGGTACTCTGGGGTGGTACCAGTACTCCCACCAGGTACTCCGGGGTAGTACCCATAACCCTCATCGGTACTCCGGGGTGGTACCAGTACCCCCACCCACTACTACAGGGTACAACTGCTGTCCCTACGGGCGCGCGGGGTTACACCCGACCTTTCTATCTCACCCACCACGTTAGGCCCGGTGTCCCTCCCCGACGTTCCGGGATAGAACCTGTTCCCCCAACAGTGCTATGGGGTTGTACCGGAAACCTTTGTGATGCGCCGGAGTTCACCTCTTGTCCCTACGGGCGCGCCCTGTTAGACCCGGCCTCCCTTCCTGAGCCCCCAGGGTAGGCCTGGTATCCCTACCTGGTGCACCTGCTTAAGCCTGGCGTCCCTTCCCGACGCTCCGGGGTAGTACTGGTACCCCCACCTGGTGCTCCTGGGTGGTACCCGTAACCCACTACGGTACTCTGGGGTGGTACCAGTACTCCCACCAGGTACTCCGGGGTAGTACCCGTAACCCTCATCGGTACTCCGGGGTGGCACCAGTACCCCCACCCACTACTACAGGGTACAACTGCTGTCCCTACTGCTGCGCGGGGTGAGACCCGCCCTTTCTATCTGACCCTCCGCGTTAGGCCCGGTGTCCCTCCCCGACGTTCTGGGATACAACCTGTTCCCCCAACAGTACTATGGGGTTGTACCGGAAACCTTTGTGATGCGCCGGAGTTCACCTCTTGTCCCTACGGGCGTGCCCTGTTAGACCCGGCCTCCCTTCCTGAGCCCCCAGGGTAGGCCTGGTATCTCTACCTGGTGCACCTGCTTAAGCCTGGCGTCCCTTCCCGACGCTCCGGGGTAGTACCGGTACCCCCACTCGGTACTCCGTGGTAGTACACGTAACCCTCTACGGTACTCCGGGGTGGTACCAGTACTCCCACCAGGTACTCCGGGGTAGCACCCTTAACCCTCATCGGTACTCCGGGGTGGTACCGGTACCCGCAACCGGCTCTCCGGGGTAGTACCGGTACCACCACTCGGCACTCCAGGGTGGTACCAGTACCCCCACCCAGTACTACAGGGTACAACTGCTGTCCCTACGGGCGCGCGGGGTTAGACTCGCCCTTACTACCTGACCCTCTGCATTATACGCCCGGTGTCCCTACCTGACGTTCCGGGATAGAACCTGTTCCCCCAACAGGACTATGGGGTTGTACCGGAAGCCTCTGTGATGCGCCGGAGTTCACCTGTTGTCCCTACGGGCGCGCCCTTTAGACCCGGCCTCCCTTCCTGAGCCCCCAGGGTAGGCCTGGTATCCCTACCTGGAGCACCTGCTTAAGCCTGGCGTCCCTTCCCGACGCTCCGGGGTAGTACCGGTACCCCCACTCGGTACTCCGTGGTAGTACCTGATATCCTCATCGGTACTCCGGGCTGGTACCAGTACTACCATCAGGTACTCCGGGGTAGTACCCGTAACCCTCATCGGTACTCCGGGGTGGTACCAGTACCCCCACCCACTACTACAGGGTACAACTGCTGTCCCTACGGGCGCGTGGGGTTACACCCGACCTTTCTATCTCACCCACCACGTTAGGCCCGGTGTCCCTACCCGACGTTCCGGGATAGAACCTGTTCCCCAAACAGTACTATGGGGTTGTACCGGAAACCTTTGTGATGCGCCGGAGTTCACCTGTTGTCCCTACGGGCGCGCCCTTTAGACCCGGCCTCCTTTCCTGAGCCCCCAGGGTAGGCCTGGTATCCCTACCTGGAGCACCTGCTTAAGCCTGGAGTCCCTTCCCGACGCTCCGGGGTAGTACCGGTACCCCCACTCGGTACTCCGTGGTAGTACCCGTAACCCTCTACGGTACTCCGGGGTGGTACCAGTACTCCCACCAGGTACTCCGGGGTAGCACACGTAACCCTCATCGGTACTCCGGGGTGGTACCGGTACCCGCAACCGGCGCTCCGGGGTAGTACCGGTACCACCACTCGGCACTCCGTGGTAGTACCCGTAACCCTCTACGGTACTCTGGGGTGGTACCAGTACTCCCACCAGGTACTCCGGGGTAGTACCCATAACCCTCATCGGTACTCCGGGGTGGTACCAGTACCCCCACCCACTACTACAGGGTACAACTGCTGTCCCTACGGGCGCGCGGGGTTACACCCGACCTTTCTATCTCACCCACCACGTTAGGCCCGGTGTCCCTCCCCGACGTTCCGGGATAGAACCTGTTCCCCCAACAGTGCTATGGGGTTGTACCGGAAACCTTTGTGATGCGCCGGAGTTCACCTCTTGTCCCTACGGGCGTGCCCTGTTAGACCCGGCCTCCCTTCCTGAGCCCCCAGGGTAGGCCTGGTATCCCTACCTGGTGCACCTGCTTAAGCCTGGCGTCCCTTCCCGACGCTCCGGGGTAGTACTGGTACCCCCACCTGGTGCTCCTGGGTGGTACCCGTAACCCACTACGGTACTCTGGGGTGGTACCAGTACTCCCACCAGGTACTCCGGGGTAGTACCCGTAACCCTCATCGGTACTCCGGGGTGGCACCAGTACCCCCACCCACTACTACAGGGTACAACTGCTGTCCCTACTGCTGCGCGGGGTGAGACCCGCCCTTTCTATCTGACCCTCCGCGTTAGGCCCGGTGTCCCTCCCCGACGTTCTGGGATACAACCTGTTCCCCCAACAGTACTATGGGGTTGTACCGGAAACCTTTGTGATGCGCCGGAGTTCACCTGTTGTCCCTACGGGCGCGCCCTTTAGACCCGGCCTCCTTTCCTGAGCCCCCAGGGTAGGCCTGGTATCCCTACCTGGAGCACCTGCTTAAGCCTGGAGTCCCTTCCCTACGCTCCAGGGTAGTACCGGTACCCCCACTCGGTACGCCGTGGTAGTACCCGTAACCCTCTACGGTACTCCGGGGTGGTACCAGTACTCCCACCAGGTACTCCGGGGTAGCACCCGTAACCCTCATCGGTACTCCGGGGTGGTACCGGTACCCGCAACCGGCGCTCCGGGGTAGTACCGGTACCACCACTCGGAACTCCAGGGTGGTATCAGTACCCCCACCCAGTACTACAGGGTACAACTGCTGTCCCTACGGGCGCGCGGGGTTAGACTCGCCCTTACTACCTGACCCTCTGCATTATAGGCCCGGTGTCCCTACCCGACGTTCCGGGATAGAACCTGTTCCCCCAACAGGACTATGGGGTTGTACCGGAAGCCTTTGTGATGCGCCGGAGTTCACCTGTTGTCCCTACGGGCGCGCCCTTTAGACCCGGCCTCCCTTCCTGAGCCCCCAGGGTAGGCCTGGTATCCCTACCTGGTGCACCTGCTTAAGCCTGGCGTCCCTTCCCGACGCTCCGGGGTAGTACCGGTACCCCCACTCTGTGCTCCGTCATAGTAACCGTAATCCTCATCGGTACTCCGGGGTAGTACCGGTACCCCCAAACGGTACACCGTTGTAGCACCCGTAACCCTCATCGGTACTCCGGGGTGGTACCAGTACCCGCAACCGGCGCTCCGGGGTAGTACCGGTACCACCACTCGGTACTCCGTGGTAGTACCCGTAACCCTCTACGGTACTCTGGGGTGGTACCAGTACTCCCACCAGGTACTCCGGGGTAGTACCCGTAACCCTCATCGGTACTCCGGGGTGGTACCAGTACCCCCACCCACTACTACAGGGTACAACTGCTGTCCCTACTGCTGCGCGGGGTGAGACCCGCCCTTTCTATCTGACCCTCCGCGTTAGGCCCGGTGTCCCTCCCCGACGTTCTGGGATAGAACCTGTTCCCCCAACAGTACTATGGGGTTGTACCGGAAACCTTTGTGATGCGCCGGAGTTCACCTGTTGTCCCTACGGGCGTGCCCTGTTAGACCCGGCCTCCCTTCCTGAGCCCCCAGGGTAGGCCTGGTATCCCTACCTGGTGCACCTGCTTAAGCCTGGCGTCCCATCCCGACGCTCCGGGGTCGTACCGGTACCCCCACTCGGTACTCCGTGGTAGTACCCGTAACCCTCTAAGGTACTCTGGGGTGGTAGCAGTACTCCCACCAGGTACTCCGGGGTAGTACCGGTACCACCACTCGGCACTCCGGGGTGGTACCAGTACCCCCACCCAGTACTACAGGGTACAACTGCTGTCCCTACGGGCGCGCGGGGTTAGACTCGCCCTTACTACCTGACCCTCTGCATTATAGGCCCGGTGTCCCTACCCGACGTTCCGGGATAGAACCTGTTCCCCCAACAGGACTATGGGGTTGTACCGGAAACCTTTGTGATGCGCCGGAGTTCACCTGTTGTCCCTACGGGCGCGCCCTTTAGACCCGGCCTCCTTTCCTGAGCCCCCAGGGTAGGCCTGGTATCCCTACCTGGTGCACCTGCTTAAGCCTGGCGTCCCTTCCCGACGCTCCGGGGTAGTACCGGTACCCCCACTCGGTACTCCGTGGTAGTACCCGCAATCCTCATCGGTACTCCGGGGTGGTACCAGTACTCCCACCAGGTACTCCGGGGTAGCACCCGTAACCCTCATCGGTACTCCGGGGTGGTACCAGTACCCGCAACCGGCGCTCCGGGGTAGTACCGGTACCACCACTCGGAACTCCAGGGTGGTATCAGTACCCCCACCCAGTACTACAGGGTACAACTGCTGTCCCTACGGGCGCGCGGGGTTAGACTTGCCCTTACTACCTGACCCTCTGCATTATAGGCCCGGTGTCCCTACCCGACGTTCCGGGATAGAACCTGTTCCCCCAACAGTACTATGGGGTTGTACCGGAAGCCTTTGTGATGCGCCGGAGTTCACCTGTTGTCCCTACGGGCGCGCCCTTTAGACCCGGCCTCCCTTCCTGAGCCCCCAGGGTAGGCCTGGTATCCCTACCTGGTGCACCTGCTTAAGCCTGGCATCCCTTCCCGACGCTCCGGGGTAGTACCGGTACCCCCACTCTGTGCTCCGTCATAGTAACCGTAATCCTCATCGGTAGTCCGGGGTGGTACCGGTACCCCCAATCGGTACACCGTGGTAGCACCCGTAACCCTCATCGGTACTCCGGGGTGGTACCAGTACCCGCAACTGGCGCTCCGGGGTAGTACCGGTACCACCACTCGGCACTCCGGGGTGGTACCAGTACCCCCACCCAGTACTACAGGGTACAACTGCTGTCCCTACGGGCGGGCGGGGTTAGACTCGCCCTTACTACCTAACCTCCTGCATTAGGCCCGGTGTCCCTCCCCGACGATCCGGGATAGAACCTGTTCCCCCAACAGTACTATGGGGTTGTACCGGAAACCTTTGTGATGCGCCAGAGTTCACCTCTTGTCCCTACGGGCGCGCCCTGTTAGACCCGGCCTCCCTTCCTGAGCCCCCAGGGTAGGCCTGGTATCCCTACCTGGTGCACCTGCTTAAGCCTGGCGTCCCTTCCCGACGCTCCGGGGTAGTACCGGTACCCCCACTCGGTACTCCGTGGTAGTACCCGCAATCCTCATCGGTACTCCGGGGTGGTACCAGTACTCCCACCAGGTACTCCGGGGTAGCACCCGTAACCCTCATCGGTACTCCGGGGTGGTACCAGTACCCGCAACCGGCTCTCCGGGGTAGTACCGGTACCACCACTCGGCACTCCAGGGTGGTACCAGTACCCCCACCCAGTACTACAGGGTACAACTGCTGTCCCTACGGGCGCGCGGGGTTAGACTCGCCCTTACTACCTGACCCTCTGCATTATACGCCCGGTGTCCCTACCTGACGTTCCGGGATAGAACCTGTTCCCCCAACAGGACTATGGGGTTGTACCGGAAGCCTCTGTGATGCGCCGGAGTTCACCTGTTGTCCCTACGGGCGCGCCCTTTAGACCCGGCCTCCCTTCCTGAGCCCCCAGGGTAGGCCTGGTATCCCTACCTGGAGCACCTGCTTAAGCCTGGCGTCCCTTCCCGACGCTCCGGGGTAGTACCGGTACCCCCACTCGGTACTCCGTGGTAGTACCCGATATCCTCATCGGTACTCCGGGCTGGTACCAGTACTACCATCAGGTACTCCGGGGTAGTACCCGTAACCCTCATCGGTACTCCGGGGTGGTACCAGTACCCCCACCCACTACTACAGGGTACAACTGCTGTCCCTACGGGCGCGTGGGGTTACACCCGACCTTTCTATCTCACCCACCACGTTAGGCCCGGTGTCCCTACCCGACGTTCCGGGATAGAACCTGTTCCCCCAACAGGACTATGGGGTTGTACCGGCAACCTTTGTGATGCGCCGGAGTTCACCTGTTGTCCCTACGGGCGCGCCCTTTAGACCCGGCCTCCTTTCCTGAGCCCCCAGGGTAGGCCTGGTATCCCTACCTGGAGCACCTGCTTAAGCCTGGCGTCCCTTCCCGACGCTCCGGGGTAGTACCGGTACCCCCACTCGGTACTCCGTGGTAGTACCCGTAACCCTCTACGGTACTCCGGGGTGGTACCAGTACTCCCACCAGGTACTCCGGGGTAGCACACGTAACCCTCATCGGTACTCCGGGGTGGTACCGGTACCCGCAACCGGCGCTCCGGGGTAGTACCGGTACCACCACTCGGCACTCCGTGGTAGTACCCGTAACCCTCTACGGTACTCTGGGGTGGTACCAGTACTCCCACCAGGTACTCCGGGGTAGTACCCATAACCCTCATCGGTACTCCGGGGTGGTACCAGTACCCCCACCCACTACTACAGGGTACAACTGCTGTCCCTACGGGCGCGCGGGGTTACACCCGACCTTTCTATCTCACCCACCACGTTAGGCCCGGTGTCCCTCCCCGACGTTCCGGGATAGAACCTGTTCCCCCAACAGTGCTATGGGGTTGTACCGGAAACCTTTGTGATGCGCCGGAGTTCACCTCTTGTCCCTACGGGCGCGCCCTGTTAGACCCGGCCTCCCTTCCTGAGCCCCCAGGGTAGGCCTGGTATCCCTACCTGGTGCACCTGCTTAAGCCTGGCGTCCCTTCCCGACGCTCCGGGGTAGTACTGGTACCCCCACCTGGTGCTCCTGGGTGGTACCCGTAACCCACTACGGTACTCTGGGGTGGTACCAGTACTCCCACCAGGTACTCCGGGGTAGTACCCGTAACCCTCATCGGTACTCCGGGGTGGCACCAGTACCCCCACCCACTACTACAGGGTACAACTGCTGTCCCTACTGCTGCGCGGGGTGAGACCCGCCCTTTCTATCTGACCCTCCGCGTTAGGCCCGGTGTCCCTCCCCGACGTTCTGGGATACAACCTGTTCCCCCAACAGTACTATGGGGTTGTACCGGAAACCTTTGTGATGCGCCGGAGTTCACCTCTTGTCCCTACGGGCGTGCCCTGTTAGACCCGGCCTCCCTTCCTGAGCCCCCAGGGTAGGCCTGGTATCTCTACCTGGTGCACCTGCTTAAGCCTGGCGTCCCTTCCCGACGCTCCGGGGTAGTACCGGTACCCCCACTCGGTACTCCGTGGTAGTACACGTAACCCTCTACGGTACTCCGGGGTGGTACCAGTACTCCCACCAGGTACTCCGGGGTAGCACCCTTAACCCTCATCGGTACTCCGGGGTGGTACCGGTACCCGCAACCGGCTCTCCGGGGTAGTACCGGTACCACCACTCGGCACTCCAGGGTGGTACCAGTACCCCCACCCAGTACTACAGGGTACAACTGCTGTCCCTACGGGCGCGCGGGGTTAGACTCGCCCTTACTACCTGACCCTCTGCATTATACGCCCGGTGTCCCTACCTGACGTTCCGGGATAGAACCTGTTCCCCCAACAGGACTATGGGGTTGTACCGGAAGCCTCTGTGATGCGCCGGAGTTCACCTGTTGTCCCTACGGGCGCGCCCTTTAGACCCGGCCTCCCTTCCTGAGCCCCCAGGGTAGGCCTGGTATCCCTACCTGGAGCACCTGCTTAAGCCTGGCGTCCCTTCCCGACGCTCCGGGGTAGTACCGGTACCCCCACTCGGTACTCCGTGGTAGTACCCGATATCCTCATCGGTACTCCGGGCTGGTACCAGTACTACCATCAGGTACTCCGGGGTAGTACCCGTAACCCTCATCGGTACTCCGGGGTGGTACCAGTACCCCCACCCACTACTACAGGGTACAACTGCTGTCCCTACGGGCGCGTGGGGTTACACCCGACCTTTCTATCTCACCCACCACGTTAGGCCCGGTGTCCCTACCCGACGTTCCGGGATAGAACCTGTTCCCCAAACAGTACTATGGGGTTGTACCGGAAACCTTTGTGATGCGCCGGAGTTCACCTGTTGTCCCTACGGGCGCGCCCTTTAGACCCGGCCTCCTTTCCTGAGCCCCCAGGGTAGGCCTGGTATCCCTACCTGGAGCACCTGCTTAAGCCTGGAGTCCCTTCCCGACGCTCCGGGGTAGTACCGGTACCCCCACTCGGTACTCCGTGGTAGTACCCGTAACCCTCTACGGTACTCCGGGGTGGTACCAGTACTCCCACCAGGTACTCCGGGGTAGCACACGTAACCCTCATCGGTACTCCGGGGTGGTACCGGTACCCGCAACCGGCGCTCCGGGGTAGTACCGGTACCACCACTCGGCACTCCGTGGTAGTACCCGTAACCCTCTACGGTACTCTGGGGTGGTACCAGTACTCCCACCAGGTACTCCGGGGTAGTACCCATAACCCTCATCGGTACTCCGGGGTGGTACCAGTACCCCCACCCACTACTACAGGGTACAACTGCTGTCCCTACGGGCGCGCGGGGTTACACCCGACCTTTCTATCTCACCCACCACGTTAGGCCCGGTGTCCCTCCCCGACGTTCCGGGATAGAACCTGTTCCCCCAACAGTGCTATGGGGTTGTACCGGAAACCTTTGTGATGCGCCGGAGTTCACCTCTTGTCCCTACGGGCGCGCCCTGTTAGACCCGGCCTCCCTTCCTGAGCCCCCAGGGTAGGCCTGGTATCCCTACCTGGTGCACCTGCTTAAGCCTGGCGTCCCTTCCCGACGCTCCGGGGTAGTACTGGTACCCCCACCTGGTGCTCCTGGGTGGTACCCGTAACCCACTACGGTACTCTGGGGTGGTACCAGTACTCCCACCAGGTACTCCGGGGTAGTACCCGTAACCCTCATCGGTACTCCGGGGTGGCACCAGTACCCCCACCCACTACTACAGGGTACAACTGCTGTCCCTACTGCTGCGCGGGGTGAGACCCGCCCTTTCTATCTGACCCTCCGCGTTAGGCCCGGTGTCCCTCCCCGACGTTCTGGGATACAACCTGTTCCCCCAACAGTACTATGGGGTTGTACCGGAAACCTTTGTGATGCGCCGGAGTTCACCTCTTGTCCCTACGGGCGTGCCCTGTTAGACCCGGCCTCCCTTCCTGAGCCCCCAGGGTAGGCCTGGTATCTCTACCTGGTGCACCTGCTTAAGCCTGGCGTCCCTTCCCGACGCTCCGGGGTAGTACCGGTACCCCCACTCGGTACTCCGTGGTAGTACCCGTAACCCTCTACGGTACTCTGGGGTGGTACCAGTACTCCCACCAGGTACTCCGGGGTAGCACCCTTAACCCTCATCGGTACTCCGGGGTGGTACCGGTACCCGCAACCGGCGCTCCGGGGTAGTACCGGTACCACCACTCGGAACTCCAGGGTGGTATCAGTACCCCCACCCAGTACTACAGGGTACAACTGCTGTCCCTACGGGCGCGCGGGGTTAGACTCGCCCTTACTACCTGACCCTCTGCATTATAGGCCCGGTGTCCCTACCCGACGTTCCGGGATAGAACCTGTTCCCCCAACAGTACTATGGGGTTGTACCGGAAGCCTTTGTGATGCGCCGGAGTTCACCTGTTGTCCCTACGGGCGCGCCCTTTAGACCCGGCCTCCCTTCCTGAGCCCCCAGGGTAGGCCTGGTATCCCTACCTGGTGCACCTGCTTAAGCCTGGCGTCCCTTCCCGACGCTCCGGGGTAGTACCGGTACCCCCACTCTGTGCTCCGTCATAGTAACCGTAATCCTCATCGGTACTCCGGGGTAGTACCGGTACCCCCAAACGGTACACCGTGGTAGCACCCGTAACCCTCATCGGTACTCCGGGGTGGTACCAGTACCCGCAACCGGTGCTCCGGGGTAGTACCGGTACCACCACTCGGTACTCCGTGGTAGTACCCGTAACCCTCTACGGTACTCTGGGGTGGTACCAGTACTCCCGCCAGGTACTCCGGGGTAGTACCCATAACCCTCATCGGTACTCCGGGGTGGTACCAGTACCCCCACCCACTACTACAGGGTACAACTGCTGTCCCTACGGGCGCGCGGGGTTACACCCGACCTTTCTATCTCACCCACCACGTTAGGCCCGGTGTCCCTCCCCGACGTTCCGGGATAGAACCTGTTCCCCCAACAGTGCTATGGGGTTGTACCGGAAACCTTTGTGATGCGCCGGAGTTCACCTGTTGTCCCTACGGGCGCGCCCTGTTAGACCCGTCCTCCCTTCCTGAGCCCCCAGGGTAGGCCTGGTATCCCTACCTGGTGCACCTGCTTAAGCCTGGCGTCCCTTCCCGACGCTCCGGGGTCGTACCGGTACCCCCACTCGGTACTCCGTGGTAGTACCCGTAACCCTCATCGGTACTCCGGGGTGGTACCAGTACTCCCACCAGGTACTCCGGGGTAGCACCCGTAACCCTCATCGGTACTCCGGGGTGGTACCGGTACCCGCAAGCGGCGCTCCGGGGTAGTACCGGTACCACCACTCGGAACTCCAGGGTGGTATCAGTACCCCCACCCAGTACTACAGGGTACAACTGCTGTCCCTACGGGCGCGCGGGGTTAGACTCGCCCTTACTACCTGACCCTCTGCATTATAGGCCCGGTGTCCCTACCCGACGTTCCGGGATAGAACCTGTTCCCCCAACAGTACTATGGGGTTGTACCGGAAGCCTTTGTGATGCGCCGGAGTTCACCTGTTGTCCCTACGGGCGCGCCCTTTAGACCCGGCCTCCCTTCCTGAGCCCCCAGGGTAGGCCTGGTATCCCTACCTGGTGCACCTGCTTAAGCCTGGCGTCCCTTCCCGACGCTCCGGGGTAGTACCGGTACCCCCACTCTGTGCTCCGTCATAGTAACCGTAATCCTCATCGGTACTCCGGGGTAGTACCGGTACCCCCAAACGGTACACCGTGGTAGCACCCGTAACCCTCATCGGTACTCCGGGGTGGTACCAGTACCCGCAACCGGCACTCCGGGGTAGTACCGGTACCACCACTCGGTACTCCGTGGTAGTACCCGCTATCCTCATCGGTACTCCGGGGTGGTACCAGTACTCCCACCAGGTACTCCGGGGTAGCACCCGTAACCCTCATCGGTACTCCGGGGTGGTACCGGTACCCGCAACCGGCGCTCCGGGGTAGTACCGGTACCACCACTCGGAACTCCAGGGTGGTATCAGTACCCCCACCCAGTACTACAGGGTACAACTGCTGTCCCTACGGGCGCGCGGGGTTAGACTCGCCCTTACTACCTGACCCTCTGCATTATAGGCCCGGTGTCCCTACCCGACGTTCCGGGATAGAACCTGTTCCCCCAACAGTACTATGGGGTTGTACCGGAAGCCTTTGTGATGCGCCGGAGTTCACCTGTTGTCCCTACGGGCGCGCCCTTTAGACCCGGCCTCCCTTCCTGAGCCCCCAGGGTAGGCCTGGTATCCCTACCTGGTGCACCCGCTTAAGCCTGGCGTCCCTTCCCGACGCTCCGGGGTAGTACCGGTACCCCCACTCTGTGCTCCGTCATAGTAACCGTAATCCTCATCGGTACTCCGGGGTGGTAGTACCGGTACCCCCAATCGGTACACCGTGGTAGCACCCGTAACCCTCATCGGTACTCCAGGGTGGTACCAGTACCCGCAACCGGCGCTCCGGGGTAGTACCGGTACCACCACTCGGTACTCCGTGGTAGTACCCGTAACCCTCTACGGTACTCTGGGGTGGTACCAGTACTCCCACCAGGTACTCCGGGGTAGTACCCATAACCCTCATCGGTACTCCGGGGTGGTACCAGTACCCCCACCCACTACTACAGGGTACAACTGCTGTCCCTACGGGCGCGCGGGGTTACACCCGACCTTTCTATCTCACCCACCACGTTAGGCCCGGTGTCCCTCCCCGACGTTCCGGGATAGAACCTGTTCCCCCAACAGTGCTATGGGGTTGTACCGGAAACCTTTGTGATGCGCCGGAGTTCACCTGTTGTCCCTACGGGCGCGCCCTGTTAGACCCGGCCTCCCTTCCTGAGCCCCCAGGGTAGGCCTGGTATCCCTACCTGGTGCACCTGCTTAAGCCTGGCGTCCCTTCCCGACGCTCCGGGGTAGTACTGGTACCCCCACCTGGTGCTCCTGGGTGGTACCCGTAACCCTCTACGGTACTCCGGGGTGGTACCAGTACTCCCACCAGGTACTCCGGGGTAGTACCCGTAACCCTCATCGGTACTCCGGGGTGGCACCAGTACCCCCACCCACTACTACAGGGTACAACTGCTGTCCCTACTGCTGCGCGGGGTGAGACCCGCCCTTTCTATCTGACCCTCCGCGTTAGGCCCGGTGTCCCTCCCCGACGTTCTGGGATAGAACCTGTTCCCCCAACAGTACTATGGGGTTGTACCGGAAACCTTTGTGATGCGCCGGAGTTCACCTCTTGTCCCTACGGGCGTGCCCTGTTAGACCCGGCCTCCCTTCCTGAGCCCCCAGGGTAGGCCTGGTATCTCTACCTGGTGCACCTGCTTAAGCCTGGCGTCCCTTCCCGACGCTCCGGGGTCGTACCGGTACCCCCACTCGGTACTCCGTGGTAGTACCCGTAACCCTCTACGGTACTCTGGGGTGGTACCAGTACTCCCACCAGGTACTCCGGGGTAGTACCCGTAACCCTCATCGGTACTCCGGGGTGGTACCAGTACCCCCACCCAGTACTACAGGGTACAACTGCTGTCCCTACGGGCGCGCGGGGTTAGACTCGCCCTTACTACCTGACCCTCTGCATTATAGGCCCGGTGTCCCTACCCGACGTTCCGGGATAGAACCTGTTCCCCCAACAGGACTATGGGGTTGTACCGGCAACCTTTGTGATGCGCCGGAGTTCACCTGTTGTCCCTACGGGCGCGCCCTTTAGACCCGGCCTCCTTTCCTGAGCCCCCAGGGTAGGCCTGGTATCCCTACCTGGAGCACCTGCTTAAGCCTGGCGTCCCTTCCCGACGCTCCGGGGTAGTACCGGTACCCCCACTCGGTACTCCGTGGTAGTACCCGTAACCCTCTACAGTACTCCGGGGTGGTACCAGTACTCCCACCAGGTACTCCGGGGTAGCACCCGTAACCCTCATCGGTACTCCGGGGTGGTACCGGTACCCGCAACCGGCGCTCCGGGGTAGTACCGGTACCACCACTCGGAACTCCAGGGTGGTATCAGTACCCCCACCCAGTACTACAGGGTACAACTGCTGTCCCTACGGGCGCGCGGGGTTTGACTCGCCCTTACTACCTGACCCTCTGCATTATAGGCCCGGTGTCCCTACCCGACGTTCCGGGATAGAACCTGTTCCCCCAACAGTACTATGGGGTTGTACCGGAAGCCTTTGTGATGCGCCGGAGTTCACCTGTTGTCCCTACGGGCGCGCCCTTTAGACCCGGCCTCCCTTCCTGAGCCCCCAGGGTAGGCCTGGTATCCCTACCTGGTGCACCTGCTTAAGCCTGGCGTCCCTTCCCGACGCTCCGGGGTAGTACCGGTACCCCCACTCTGTGCTCCGTCATAGTAACCGTAATCCTCATCGGTACTCCGGGGTAGTACCGGTACCCCCAAACGGTACACCGTGGTAGCACCCGTAACCCTCATCGGTACTCCGGGGTGGTACCAGTACCCGCAACCGGCGCTCCGGGGTAGTACCGGTACCACCACTCGGTACTCCGTGGTAGTACCCGTAACCCTCTACGGTACTCCGGGGTGGTACCAGTACTCCCACCAGGTACTCCGGGGTAGTACCCGTAACCCTCATCGGTACTCCGGGGTGGCACCAGTACCCCCACCCACTACTACAGGGTACAACTGCTGTCCCTACTGCTGCGCGGGGTGAGACCCGCCCTTTCTATCTGACCCTCCGCGTTAGGCCCGGTGTCCCTCCCCGACGTTCTGGGATAGAACCTGTTCCCCCAACAGTACTATGGGGTTGTACCGGAAACCTTTGTGATGCGCCGGAGTTCACCTGTTGTCCCTACGGGCGTGCCCTGTTAGACCCGGCCTCCCTTCCTGAGCCCCCAGGGTAGGCCTGGTATCTCTACCTGGTGCACCTGCTTAAGCCTGGCGTCCCTTCCCGACGCTCCGGGGTCGTACCGGTACCCCCACTCGGTACTCCGTGGTAGTACCCGTAACCCTCTACGGTACTCTGGGGTGGTACCAGTACTCCCACCAGGTACTCCGGGGTAGCACCCTTAACCCTCATCGGTACTCCGGGGTGGTACCGGTACCCGCAACCGGCGCTCCGGGGTAGTACCGGTACCACCACTCGGAACTCCAGGGTGGTATCAGTACCCCCACCCAGTACTACAGGGTACAACTGCTGTCCCTACGGGCGCGCGGGGTTAGACTCGCCCTTACTACCTGACCCTCTGCATTATAGGCCCGGTGTCCCTACCCGACGTTCCGGGATAGAACCTGTTCCCCCAACAGTACTATGGGGTTGTACCGGAAGCCTTTGTGATGCGCCGGAGTTCACCTGTTGTCCCTACGGGCGCGCCCTTTAGACCCGGCCTCCCTTCCTGAGCCCCCAGGGTAGGCCTGGTATCCCTACCTGGTGCACCTGCTTAAGCCTGGCGTCCCTTCCCGACGCTCCGGGGTAGTACCGGTACCCCCACTCTGTGCTCCGTCATAGTAACCGTAATCCTCATCGGTACTCCGGGGTAGTACCGGTACCCCCAAACGGTACACCGTGGTAGCACCCGTAACCCTCATCGGTACTCCGGGGTGGTACCAGTACCCGCAACCGGTGCTCCGGGGTAGTACCGGTACCACCACTCGGTACTCCGTGGTAGTACCCGTAACCCTCTACGGTACTCTGGGGTGGTACCAGTACTCCCGCCAGGTACTCCGGGGTAGTACCCATAACCCTCATCGGTACTCCGGGGTGGTACCAGTACCCCCACCCACTACTACAGGGTACAACTGCTGTCCCTACGGGCGCGCGGGGTTACACCCGACCTTTCTATCTCACCCACCACGTTAGGCCCGGTGTCCCTCCCCGACGTTCCGGGATAGAACCTGTTCCCCCAACAGTGCTATGGGGTTGTACCGGAAACCTTTGTGATGCGCCGGAGTTCACCTCTTGTCCCTACGGGCGCGCCCTGTTAGACCCGGCCTCCCTTCCTGAGCCCCCAGGGTAGGCCTGGTATCCCTACCTGGTGCACCTGCTTAAGCCTGGCGTCCCTTCCCGACGCTCCGGGGTAGTACCGGTACCCCCACTCGGTACTCCGTGGTAGTACCCGTAACCCTCTACGGTACTCCGGGGTGGTACCAGTACTCCCACCAGGTACTCCGGGGTAGCACCCGTAACCCTCATCGGTACTCCGGGGTGGTACCGGTACCCGCAAGCGGCGCTCCGGGGTAGTACCGGTACCACCACTCGGAACTCCAGGGTGGTATCAGTACCCCCACCCAGTACTACAGGGTACAACTGCTGTCCCTACGGGCGCGCGGGGTTAGACTCGCCCTTACTACCTGACCCTCTGCATTATAGGCCCGGTGTCCCTACCCGACGTTCCGGGATAGAACCTGTTCCCCCAACAGTACTATGGGGTTGTACCGGAAGCCTTTGTGATGCGCCGGAGTTCACCTGTTGTCCCTACGGGCGCGCCCTTTAGACCCGGCCTCCCTTCCTGAGCCCCCAGGGTAGGCCTGGTATCCCTACCTGGTGCACCTGCTTAAGCCTGGCGTCCCTTCCCGACGCTCCGGGGTAGTACCGGTACCCCCACTCTGTGCTCCGTCATAGTAACCGTAATCCTCATCGGTACTCCGGGGTAGTACCGGTACCCCCAAACGGTACACCGTGGTAGCACCCGTAACCCTCATCGGTACTCCGGGGTGGTACCAGTACCCGCAACCGGCACTCCGGGGTAGTACCGGTACCACCACTCGGTACTCCGTGGTAGTACCCGCAATCCTCATTGGTACTCTGGGGTGGTACCAGTACTCCCACCAGGTACTCCGGGGTAGCACCCGTAACCCTCATCGGTACTCCGGGGTGGTACCGGTACCCGCAACCGGCGCTCCGGGGTAGTACCGGTACCACCACTCGGAACTCCAGGGTGGTATCAGTACCCCCACCCAGTACTACAGGGTACAACTGCTGTCCCTACGGGCGCGCGGGGTTAGACTCGCCCTTACTACCTGACCCTCTGCATTATAGGCCCGGTGTCCCTACCCGACGTTCCGGGATAGAACCTGTTCCCCCAACAGTACTATGGGGTTGTACCGGAAGCCTTTGTGATGCGCCGGAGTTCACCTGTTGTCCCTACGGGCGCGCCCTTTAGACCCGGCCTCCCTTCCTGAGCCCCCAGGGTAGGCCTGGTATCCCTACCTGGTGCACCCGCTTAAGCCTGGCGTCCCTTCCCGACGCTCCGGGGTAGTACCGGTACCCCCACTCTGTGCTCCGTCATAGTAACCGTAATCCTCATCGGTACTCCGGGGTGGTAGTACCGGTACCCCCAAACGGTACTCCGGGGTAGCACCCGTAACCCTCATCGGTACTCCAGGGTGGTACCAGTACCCGCAACCGGCGCTCCGGGGTAGTACCGGTACCACCACTCGGTACTCCGTGGTAGTACCCGTAACCCTCTACGGTACTCTGGGGTGGTACCAGTACTCCCACCAGGTACTCCGGGGTAGTACCCATAACCCTCATCGGTACTCCGGGGTGGTACCAGTACCCCCACCCACTACTACAGGGTACAACTGCTGTCCCTACGGGCGCGCGGGGTTACACCCGACCTTTCTATCTCACCCACCACGTTAGGCCCGGTGTCCCTCCCCGACGTTCCGGGATAGAACCTGTTCCCCCAACAGTGCTATGGGGTTGTACCGGAAACCTTTGTGATGCGCCGGAGTTCACCTGTTGTCCCTACGGGCGCGCCCTGTTAGACCCGGCCTCCCTTCCTGAGCCCCCAGGGTAGGCCTGGTATCCCTACCTGGTGCACCTGCTTAAGCCTGGCGTCCCTTCCCGACGCTCCGGGGTAGTACTGGTACCCCCACCTGGTGCTCCTGGGTGGTACCCGTAACCCTCTACGGTACTCCGGGGTGGTACCAGTACTCCCACCAGGTACTCCGGGGTAGTACCCGTAACCCTCATCGGTACTCCGGGGTGGCACCAGTACCCCCACCCACTACTACAGGGTACAACTGCTGTCCCTACTGCTGCGCGGGGTGAGACCCGCCCTTTCTATCTGACCCTCCGCGTTAGGCCCGGTGTCCCTCCCCGACGTTCTGGGATAGAACCTGTTCCCCCAACAGTACTATGGGGTTGTACCGGAAACCTTTGTGATGCGCCGGAGTTCACCTCTTGTCCCTACGGGCGTGCCCTGTTAGACCCGGCCTCCCTTCCTGAGCCCCCAGGGTAGGCCTGGTATCTCTACCTGGTGCACCTGCTTAAGCCTGGCGTCCCTTCCCGACGCTCCGGGGTCGTACCGGTACCCCCACTCGGTACTCCGTGGTAGTACCCGTAACCCTCTACGGTACTCTGGGGTGGTACCAGTACTCCCACCAGGTACTCCGGGGTAGTACCCGTAACCCTCATCGGTACTCCGGGGTGGTACCAGTACCCCCACCCAGTACTACAGGGTACAACTGCTGTCCCTACGGGCGCGCGGGGTTAGACTCGCCCTTACTACCTGACCCTCTGCATTATAGGCCCGGTGTCCCTACCCGACGTTCCGGGATAGAACCTGTTCCCCCAACAGGACTATGGGGTTGTACCGGCAACCTTTGTGATGCGCCGGAGTTCACCTGTTGTCCCTACGGGCGCGCCCTTTAGACCCGGCCTCCTTTCCTGAGCCCCCAGGGTAGGCCTGGTATCCCTACCTGGAGCACCTGCTTAAGCCTGGCGTCCCTTCCCGACGCTCCGGGGTAGTACCGGTACCCCCACTCGGTACTCCGTGGTAGTACCCGTAACCCTCTACAGTACTCCGGGGTGGTACCAGTACTCCCACCAGGTACTCCGGGGTAGCACCCGTAACCCTCATCGGTACTCCGGGGTGGTACCGGTACCCGCAACCGGCGCTCCGGGGTAGTACCGGTACCACCACTCGGAACTCCAGGGTGGTATCAGTACCCCCACCCAGTACTACAGGGTACAACTGCTGTCCCTACGGGCGCGCGGGGTTTGACTCGCCCTTACTACCTGACCCTCTGCATTATAGGCCCGGTGTCCCTACCCGACGTTCCGGGATAGAACCTGTTCCCCCAACAGTACTATGGGGTTGTACCGGAAGCCTTTGTGATGCGCCGGAGTTCACCTGTTGTCCCTACGGGCGCGCCCTTTAGACCCGGCCTCCCTTCCTGAGCCCCCAGGGTAGGCCTGGTATCCCTACCTGGTGCACCTGCTTAAGCCTGGCGTCCCTTCCCGACGCTCCGGGGTAGTACCGGTACCCCCACTCTGTGCTCCGTCATAGTAACCGTAATCCTCATCGGTACTCCGGGGTAGTACCGGTACCCCCAAACGGTACACCGTGGTAGCACCCGTAACCCTCATCGGTACTCCGGGGTGGTACCAGTACCCGCAACCGGCGCTCCGGGGTAGTACCGGTACCACCACTCGGTACTCCGTGGTAGTACCCGTAACCCTCTACGGTACTCCGGGGTGGTACCAGTACTCCCACCAGGTACTCCGGGGTAGTACCCGTAACCCTCATCGGTACTCCGGGGTGGCACCAGTACCCCCACCCACTACTACAGGGTACAACTGCTGTCCCTACTGCTGCGCGGGGTGAGACCCGCCCTTTCTATCTGACCCTCCGCGTTAGGCCCGGTGTCCCTCCCCGACGTTCTGGGATAGAACCTGTTCCCCCAACAGTACTATGGGGTTGTACCGGAAACCTTTGTGATGCGCCGGAGTTCACCTGTTGTCCCTACGGGCGTGCCCTGTTAGACCCGGCCTCCCTTCCTGAGCCCCCAGGGTAGGCCTGGTATCTCTACCTGGTGCACCTGCTTAAGCCTGGCGTCCCTTCCCGACGCTCCGGGGTCGTACCGGTACCCCCACTCGGTACTCCGTGGTAGTACCCGTAACCCTCTACGGTACTCTGGGGTGGTACCAGTACTCCCACCAGGTACTCCGGGGTAGTACCCGTAACCCTCATCGGTACTCCGAGGTGGTACCAGTACCCCCACCCAGTACTACAGGGTACAACTGCTGTCCCTACGGGCGCGCGGGGTTAGACTCGCCCTTACTACCTGACCCTCTGCATTATAGGCCCGGTGTCCCTACCCGACGTTCCGGGATAGAACCTGTTCCCCCAACAGGACTATGGGGTTGTACCGGCAACCTTTGTGATGCGCCGGAGTTCACCTGTTGTCCCTACGGGCGCGCCCTTTAGACCCGGCCTCCTTTCCTGAGCCCCCAGGGTAGGCCTGGTATCCCTACCTGGTGCACCTGCTTAAGCCTGGCGTCCCTTCCCGACGCTCCGGGGTAGTACCGGTACCCCCACTCGGTACTCCGTGGTAGTACCCGCAATCCTCATCGGTACTCCGGGGTGGTACCAGTACTCCCACCAGGTACTCCGGGGTAGCACCCGTAACCCTCATCGGTACTCCGGGGTGGTACCGGTACCCGCAACCGGCGCTCCGGGGTAGTACCGGTACCACCACTCGGCACTCCGGGGTGGTATCAGTACCCCCACCCAGTACTACATGGTACAACTGCTGTCCCTACGGGCGCGCGGGGTTAGACTTGCCCTTACTACCTGACCCTCTGCATTATAGGCCCGGTGTCCCTACCCGACGTTCCGGGATAGAACCTGTTCCCCCAACAGTACTATGGGGTTGTACCGGAAGCCTTTGTGATGCGCCGGAGTTCACCTCTTGTCCCTACGGGCGCGCCCTGTTAGACCCGGCCTCCCTTCCTGAGCCCCCAGGGTAGGCCTGGTATCCCTACCTGGTGCACCTGCTTAAGCCTGGCGTCCCTTCCCGACGCTCCGGGGTAGTACTGGTACCCCCACCTGGTGCTCCTGGGTGGTACCCGTAACCCTCTACGGTACTCTGGGGTGGTACCAGTACTCCCACCAGGTACTCCGGGGTAGTACCCGTAACCCTCATCGGTACTCCGGGGTGGCACCAGTACCCCCACCCACTACTACAGGGTACAACTGCTGTCCCTACAGCTGCGCAGGGTGAGACCCGCCCTTTCTATCTGACCCTCCGCGTTAGGCCCGGTGTCCCTCCCCGACGTTCTGGGATAGAACCTGTTCCCCCAACAGTACTATGGGGTTGTACCGGAAACCTTTGTGATGCGCAGGAGTTCACCTGTTGTCCCTACGGGCGCGCCCTTTAGACCCGGCCTCCTTTCCTGAGCCCCCAGGGTAGGCCTGGTATCCCTACCTGGAGCACCTGCTTAAGCCTGGAGTCCCTTCCCTACGCTCCAGGGTAGTACCGGTACCCCCACTCGGTACGCCGTGGTAGTACCCGTAACCCTCTACGGTACTCCGGGGTGGTACCAGTACTCCCACCAGGTACTCCGGGGTAGCACCCGTAACCCTCATCGGTACTCCGGGGTGGTACCGGTACCCGCAACCGGCGCTCCGGGGTAGTACCGGTACCACCACTCGGAACTCCAGGGTGGTATCAGTACCCCCACCCAGTACTACAGGGTACAACTGCTGTCCCTACGGGCGCGCGGGGTTAGACTCGCCCTTACTACCTGACCCTCTGCATTATAGGCCCGGTGTCCCTACCCGACGTTCCGGGATAGAACCTGTTCCCCCAACAGTACTATGGGGTTGTACCGGAAGCCTTTGTGATGTGCCGGAGTTCACCTGTTGTCCCTACGGGCGCGCCCTTTAGACCCGGCCTCCCTTCCTGAGCCCCCAGGGTAGGCCTGGTATCCCTACCTGGTGCACCTGCTTAAGCCTGGCGTCCCTTCCCGACGCTCCGGGGTAGTACCGGTACCCCCACTCTGTGCTCCGTCATAGTAACCGTAATCCTCATCGGTACTCCGGGGTAGTACCGGTACCCCCAAACGGTACACCGTTGTAGCACCCGTAACCCTCATTGGTACTCCGGGGTGGTAGCAGTACCCGCAACCGGCGCTCCGGGGTAGTACCGGTACCACCACTCGGTACTCCGTGGTAGTACCCGTAACCCTCTACGGTACTCTGGGGTGGTAGCAGTACTCCCACCAGGTACTCCGGGGTAGTACCCGTAACCCTCATCGGTACTCCGGGGTGGTACCAGTACCCCCACCCACTACTACAGGGTACAACTGCTGTCCCTACTGCTGCGCGGGGTGAGACCCGCCCTTTCTATCTGACCCTCCGCGTTAGGCCCGGTGTCCCTCCCCGACGTTCTGGGATAGAACCTGTTCCCCCAACAGTACTATGGGGTTGTACCGGAAACCTTTGTGATGCGCCGGAGTTCACCTGTTGTCCCTACGGGCGTGCCCTGTTAGACCCGGCCTCCCTTCCTGAGCCCCCAGGGTAGGCCTGGTATCCCTACCTGGTGCACCTGCTTAAGCCTGGCGTCCCTTCCCGACGCTCCGGGGTAGTACTGGTACCCCCACCTGGTGCTCCTGGGTGGTACCCGTAACCCTCTACGGTACTCTGGGGTGGTACCAGTACTCCCACCAGGTACTCCGGGGTAGTACCCGTAACCCTCATCGGTACTCCGGGGTGGCACCAGTACCCCCACCCACTACTACAGGGAACAACTGCTGTCCCTACTGCTGCGCGGGGTGAGACCCGCCCTTTCTATCTGACCCTCCGCGTTAGGCCCGGTGTCCCTCCCCGACGTTCTGGGATAGAACCTGTTCCCCCAACAGTACTATGGGGTTGTACCGGAAACCTTTGTGATGCGCCGGAGTTCACCTCTTGTCCCTACGGGCGCGCCCTTTAGACCCGGCCTCCTTTCCTGAGCCCCCAGGGTAGGCCTGGTATCCCTACCTGGAGCACCTGCTTAAGCCTGGAGTCCCTTCCCGACGCTCCGGGGTAGTACCGGTACCCCCACTCGGTACTCCGTGGTAGTACCCGCATTCCTCATCGGTACTCCGGGGTGGTACCAGTACTCCCACCAGGTACTCCGGGGTAGCACCCGTAACCCTCATCGGTACTCCGGGGTGGTACCGGTACCCGCAACCGGCGCTCCGGGGTAGTACCGGTACCACCACTCGGAACTCCAGGGTGGTATCAGTACCCCCACCCAGTACTACAGGGTACAACTGCTGTCCCTACGGGCGCGCGGGGTTAGACTCGCCCTTACTACCTGACCCTCTGCATTATAGGCCCGGTGTCCCTACCCGACGTTCCGCGATAGAACCTGTTCCCCCAACAGTACTATGGGGTTGTACCGGAAGCCTTTGTGATGCGCCGGAGTTCACCTGTTGTCCCTACGGGCGCGCCCTTTAGACCCGGCCTCCCTTCCTGAGCCCCCAGGGTAGGCCTGGTATCCCTACCTGGTGCACCTGCTTAAGCCTGGCGTCCCTTCCCGACGCTCCGGGGTAGTACCGGTACCCCCACTCTGTGCTCCGTCATAGTAACCGTAATCCTCATCGGTACTCCGGGGTAGTACCGGTACCCCCAAACGGTACTCCGGGGTAGCACCCGTAACCCTCATCGGTACTCCGGGGTGGTACCAGTACCCGCAACCGGCGCTCCGGGGTAGTACCGGTACCACCACTCGGTACTCCGTGGTAGTACCCGTAACCCTCTACGGTACTCTGGGGTGGTACCAGTACTCCCACCAGGTACTCCGGGGTAGTACCCATAACCCTCATCGGTACTCCGGGGTGGTACCAGTACCCCCACCCACTACTACAGGGTACAACTGCTGTCCCTACGGGCGCGCGGGGTTACACCCGACCTTTCTATCTCACCCACCACGTTAGGCCCGGTGTCCCTCCCCGATGTTCCGGGATAGAACCTGTTCCCCCAACAGTGCTATGGGGTTGTACCGGAAACCTTTGTGATGCGCCGGAGTTCACCTGTTGTCCCTACGGGCGCGCCCTGTTAGACCCGGCCTCCCTTCCTGAGCCCCCAGGGTAGGCCTGGTATCTCTACCTGGTGCACCTGCTTAAGCCTGGCGTCCCTTCCCGACGCTCCGGGGTCGTACCGGTACCCCCACTCGGTACTCCGTGGTAGTACCCGTAACCCTCTACGGTACTCTGGGGTGGTACCAGTACTCCCACCAGGTACTCCGGGGTAGTACCCGTAACCCTCATCGGTACTCCGAGGTGGTACCAGTACCCCCACCCAGTACTACAGGGTACAACTGCTGTCCCTATGGGCGCGCGGGGTTAGACTCGCCCTTACTACCTGACCCTCTGCATTATAGGCCCGGTGTCCCTACCCGACGTTCCGGGATAGAACCTGTTCCCCCAACAGGACTATGGGGTTGTACCGGCAACCTTGGTGATGCGCCGGAGTTCACCTGTTGTCCCTACGGGCGCGCCCTTTAGACCCGGCCTCCTTTCCTGAGCCCCCAGGGTAGGCCTGGTATCCCTACCTGGTGCACCTGCTTAAGCCTGGCGTCCCTTCCCGACGCTCCGGGGTAGTACCGGTACCCCCACTCGGTACTCCGTGGTAGTACCCGCAATCCTCATCGGTACTACGGGGTGGTACCAGTACTCCCACCAGGTACTCCGGGGTAGCACCCGTAACCCTCATCGGTACTCCGGGGTGGTACCGGTACCCGCAACCGGCGCTCCGGGGTAGTACCGGTACCACCACTCGGCACTCCGGGGTGGTATCAGTACCCCCACCCAGTACTACATGGTACAACTGCTGTCCCTACGGGCGCGCGGGGTTAGACTTGCCCTTACTACCTGACCCTCTGCATTATAGGCCCGGTGTCCCTACCCGACGTTCCGGGATAGAACCTGTTCCCCCAACAGTACTATGGGGTTGTACCGGAAGCCTTTGTGATGCGCCGGAGTTCACCTCTTGTCCCTACGGGCGCGCCCTGTTAGACCCGGCCTCCCTTCCTGAGCCCCCAGGGTAGGCCTGGTATCCCTACCTGGTGCACCTGCTTAAGCCTGGCGTCCCTTCCCGACGCTCCGGGGTAGTACTGGTACCCCCACCTGGTGCTCCTGGGTGGTACCCGTAACCCTCATCGGTACTCTGGGGTGGTACCAGTACTCCCACCAGGTACTCCGGGGTAGTACCCGTAACCCTCATCGGTACTCCGGGGTGGCACCAGTACCCCCACCCACTACTACAGGGTACAACTGCTGTCCCTACTGCTGCGCAGGGTGAGACCCGCCCTTTCTATCTGACCCTCCGCGTTAGGCCCAGTGTCCCTCCCCGACGTTCTGGGATAGAACCTGTTCCCCCAACAGTACTATGGGGTTGTACCGGAAACCTTTGTGATGCGCCGGAGTTCACCTGTTGTCCCTACGGGCGCGCCCTTTAGACCCGGCCTCCTTTCCTGAGCCCCCAGGGTAGGCCTGGTATCCCTACCTGGAGCACCTGCTTAAGCCTGGAGTCCCTTCCCTACGCTCCAGGGTAGTACCGGTACCCCCACTCGGTACGCCGTGGTAGTACCCGTAACCCTCTACGGTACTCCGGGGTGGTACCAGTACTCCCACCAGGTACTCCGGGGTAGCACCCGTAACCCTCATCGGTACTCCGGGGTGGTACCGGTACCCGCAACCGGCGCTCCGGGGTAGTACCGGTACCACCACTCGGAACTCCAGGGTGGTATCAGTACCCCCACCCAGTACTACAGGGTACAACTGCTGTCCCTACGGGCGCGCGGGGTTAGACTCGCCCTTACTACCTGACCCTCTGCATTATAGGCCCGGTGTCCCTACCCGACGTTCCGGGATAGAACCTGTTCCCCCAACAGGACTATGGGGTTGTACCGGAAGCCTTTGTGATGCGCCGGAGTTCACCTGTTGTCCCTACGGGCGCGCCCTTTAGACCCGGCCTCCCTTCCTGAGCCCCCAGGGTAGGCCTGGTATCCCTACCTGGTGCACCTGCTTAAGCCTGGCGTCCCTTCCCGACGCTCCGGGGTAGTACCGGTACCCCCACTCTGTGCTCCGTCATAGTAACCGTAATCCTCATCGGTACTCCGGGGTAGTACCGGTACCCCCAAACGGTACACCGTTGTAGCACCCGTAACCCTCATCGGTACTCCGGGGTGGTACCAGTACCCGCAACCGGCGCTCCGGGGTCGTACCGGTACCCCCACTCGGTACTCCGTGGTAGTACCCGTAACCCTCTAAGGTACTCTGGGGTGGTACCAGTACTCCCACCAGGTACTCCGGGGTAGTACCGGTACCACCACTCGGCACTCCGGGGTGGTACCAGTACCCCCACCCAGTACTACAGGGTACAACTGCTGTCCCTACGGGCGCGCGGGGTTAGACTCGCCCTTACTACCTGACCCTCTGCATTATAGGCCCGGTGTCCCTACCCGACGTTCCGGGATAGAACCTGTTCCCCCAACAGGACTATGGGGTTGTACCGGAAACCTTTGTGATGCGCCGGAGTTCACCTGTTGTCCCTACGGGCGCGCCCTTTAGACCCGGCCTCCTTTCCTGAGCCCCCAGGGTAGGCCTGGTATCCCTACCTGGTGCACCTGCTTAAGCCTGGCGTCCCTTCCCGACGCTCCGGGGTAGTACCGGTACCCCCACTCGGTACTCCGTGGTAGTACCCGCAATCCTCATCGGTACTCCGGGGTGGTACCAGTACTCCCACCAGGTACTCCGGGGTAGCACCCGTAACCCTCATCGGTACTCCGGGGTGGTACCAGTACCCGCAACCGGCGCTCCGGGGTAGTACCGGTACCACCACTCGGAACTCCAGGGTGGTATCAGTACCCCCACCCAGTACTACAGGGTACAACTGCTGTCCCTACGGGCGCGCGGGGTTAGACTTGCCCTTACTACCTGACCCTCTGCATTATAGGCCCGGTGTCCCTACCCGACGTTCCGGGATAGAACCTGTTCCCCCAACAGTACTATGGGGTTGTACCGGAAGCCTTTGTGATGCGCCGGAGTTCACCTGTTGTCCCTACGGGCGCGCCCTTTAGACCCGGCCTCCCTTCCTGAGCCCCCAGGGTAGGCCTGGTATCCCTACCTGGTGCACCTGCTTAAGCCTGGCATCCCTTCCCGACGCTCCGGGGTAGTACCGGTACCCCCACTCTGTGCTCCGTCATAGTAACCGTAATCCTCATCGGTAGTCCGGGGTGGTACCGGTACCCCCAATCGGTACACCGTGGTAGCACCCGTAACCCTCATCGGTACTCCGGGGTGGTACCAGTACCCGCAACTGGCGCTCCGGGGTAGTACCGGTACCACCACTCGGCACTCCGGGGTGGTACCAGTACCCCCACCCAGTACTACAGGGTACAACTGCTGTCCCTACGGGCGGGCGGGGTTAGACTCGCCCTTACTACCTAACCTCCTGCATTAGGCCCGGTGTCCCTCCCCGACGATCCGGGATAGAACCTGTTCCCCCAACAGTACTATGGGGTTGTACCGGAAACCTTTGTGATGCGCCAGAGTTCACCTCTTGTCCCTACGGGCGCGCCCTGTTAGACCCGGCCTCCCTTCCTGAGCCCCCAGGGTAGGCCTGGTATCCCTACCTGGTGCACCTGCTTAAGCCTGGCGTCCCTTCCCGACGCTCCGGGGTAGTACCGGTACCCCCACTCGGTACTCCGTGGTAGTACCCGCAATCCTCATCGGTACTCCGGGGTGGTACCAGTACTCCCACCAGGTACTCCGGGGTAGCACCCGTAACCCTCATCGGTACTCCGGGGTGGTACCAGTACCCGCAACCGGCTCTCCGGGGTAGTACCGGTACCACCACTCGGCACTCCAGGGTGGTACCAGTACCCCCACCCAGTACTACAGGGTACAACTGCTGTCCCTACGGGCGCGCGGGGTTAGACTCGCCCTTACTACCTGACCCTCTGCATTATACGCCCGGTGTCCCTACCTGACGTTCCGGGATAGAACCTGTTCCCCCAACAGGACTATGGGGTTGTACCGGAAGCCTCTGTGATGCGCCGGAGTTCACCTGTTGTCCCTACGGGCGCGCCCTTTAGACCCGGCCTCCCTTCCTGAGCCCCCAGGGTAGGCCTGGTATCCCTACCTGGAGCACCTGCTTAAGCCTGGCGTCCCTTCCCGACGCTCTGGGGTAGTACCGGTACCCCCACTCGGTACTCCGTGGTAGTACCCGATATCCTCATCGGTACTCCGGGCTGGTACCAGTACTACCATCAGGTACTCCGGGGTAGTACCCGTAACCCTCATCGGTACTCCGGGGTGGTACCAGTACCCCCACCCACTACTACAGGGTACAACTGCTGTCCCTACGGGCGCGTGGGGTTACACCCGACCTTTCTATCTCACCCACCACGTTAGGCCCGGTGTCCCTACCCGACGTTCCGGGATAGAACCTGTTCCCCAAACAGTACTATGGGGTTGTACCGGAAACCTTTGTGATGCGCCGGAGTTCACCTGTTGTCCCTACGGGCGCGCCCTTTAGACCCGGCCTCCTTTCCTGAGCCCCCAGGGTAGGCCTGGTATCCCTACCTGGAGCACCTGCTTAAGCCTGGAGTCCCTTCCCGACGCTCCGGGGTAGTACCGGTACCCCCACTCGGTACTCCGTGGTAGTACCCGTAACCCTCTACGGTACTCCGGGGTGGTACCAGTACTCCCACCAGGTACTCCGGGGTAGCACACGTAACCCTCATCGGTACTCCGGGGTGGTACCGGTACCCGCAACCGGCGCTCCGGGGTAGTACCGGTACCACCACTCGGCACTCCGTGGTAGTACCCGTAACCCTCTACGGTACTCTGGGGTGGTACCAGTACTCCCACCAGGTACTCCGGGGTAGTACCCGTAACCCTCATCGGTACTCCGAGGTGGTACCAGTACCCCCACCCAGTACTACAGGGTACAACTGCTGTCCCTACGGGCGCGCGGGGTTAGACTCGCCCTTACTACCTGACCCTCTGCATTATAGGCCCGGTGTCCCTACCCGACGTTCCGGGATAGAACCTGTTCCCCCAACAGGACTATGGGGTTGTACCGGCAACCTTTGTGATGCGCCGGAGTTCACCTGTTGTCCCTACGGGCGCGCCCTTTAGACCCGGCCTCCTTTCCTGAGCCCCCAGGGTAGGCCTGGTATCCCTACCTGGTGCACCTGCTTAAGCCTGGCGTCCCTTCCCGACGCTCCGGGGTAGTACCGGTACCCCCACTCGGTACTCCGCCGTAGTACCCGCAATCCTCATCGGTACTCCGGGGTAGTACCGGTACTCCCACCAGGTACTCCGGGGTAGCACCCGTAACCCTCATCGGTACTCCGGGGTGGTACCGGTACCCGCAACCGGCGCTCCGGGGTAGTACCGGTACCACCACTCGGCACTCCGGGGTGGTATCAGTACCCCCACCCAGTACTACATGGTACAACTGCTGTCCCTACGGGCGCGCGGGGTTAGACTTGCCCTTACTACCTGACCCTCTGCATTATAGGCCCGGTGTCCCTACCCGACGTTCCGGGATAGAACCTGTTCCCCCAACAGTACTATGGGGTTGTACCGGAAGCCTTTGTGATGCGCCGGAGTTCACCTGTTGTCCCTACGGGCGCGCCCTTTAGACCCGGCCTCCCTTCCTGAGCCCCCAGGGTAGGCCTGGTATCCCTACCTGGTGCACCTGCTTAAGCCTGGCATCCCTTCCCGACGCTCCGGGGTAGTACCGGTACCCCCACTCTGTGCTCCGTCATAGTAACCGTAATCCTCATCGGTAGTCCGGGGTGGTACCGGTACCCCCAATCGGTACACCGTGGTAGCACCCGTAACCCTCATCGGTACTCCGGGGTGGTACCGGTACCCGCAACCGGCGCTCCGGGGTAGTACCGGTACCACCACTCGGAACTCCAGGGTGGTATCAGTACCCCCACCCAGTACTACAGGGTACAACTGCTGTCCCTACGGGCGGGCGGGGTTAGACTCGCCCTTACTACCTAACCTCCTGCATTAGGCCCGGTGTCCCTCCCCGACGATCCGGGATAGAACCTGTTCCCCCAACAGTACTATGGGGTTGTACCGGAAACCTTTGTGATGCGCCAGAGTTCACCTCTTGTCCCTACGGGCGCGCCCTGTTAGACCCGGCCTCCCTTCCTGAGCCCCCAGGGTAGGCCTGGTATCCCTACCTGGTGCACCTGCTTAAGCCTGGCGTCCCTTCCCGACGCTCCGGGGTAGTACCGGTACCCCCACTCGGTACTCCGTGGTAGTACCCGCAATCCTCATCGGTACTCCGGGGTGGTACCAGTACTCCCACCAGGTACTCCGGGGTAGCACCCGTAACCCTCATCGGTACTCCGGGGTGGTACCAGTACCCGCAACCGGCTCTCCGGGGTAGTACCGGTACCACCACTCGGCACTCCAGGGTGGTACCAGTACCCCCACCCAGTACTACAGGGTACAACTGCTGTCCCTACGGGCGCGCGGGGTTAGACTCGCCCTTACTACCTGACCCTCTGCATTATACGCCCGGTGTCCCTACCTGACGTTCCGGGATAGAACCTGTTCCCCCAACAGGACTATGGGGTTGTACCGGAAGC